>NC_138344.1:65935588-65945588 GCF_046562875.1 Panthera onca | reverse complement strand
TTGGGAAAATGCTGTTAGAATAGGATTGCAGGTTTTCATGTCACATCAGAGAACTGGGCAAGAGCAGGAGATGAAGAACTTTTTACTGTCGTGCATCAGTTCCGGTGATTGAGCTGTACCCCACTCAGCAGTCTTCTTGGCGTAGGGTGTTACCAACAACACTTTGATTGATTATGAGTAATAGGTAAATTACATTTGGGTCTGTTTTCTTAAAAATGAAAGTCCTTACGTTTTGAACAAGCCCTTTATGTATCAAAATACATTTTTCCCCCAGTTTTTGCCATTTTTCTCATTGCACCAATGGAGAGTATAATTGGAAAGTGATGACCAGTCGCAGACTGGGTTGCTAAGGAAGGCTGAATTTTAATTCCGTGTTTTATAATCTACCCCTGGGATCTCCCCTTCCCATCTTATCTTGTACAAGAAGGCTAGAGACTTTACCTTTTTTTACTATTGTTGTTACTGTATCGTGCTCCCCAATTTTAGCACACATTCCGCTCCCTGTTAAGTCTCAAGTATTAAGTGTGTGAGTGAATGAATGAATAAATGACTGAGCGTCACAGTTCTTAGTGACATACTATCGGATCTGATTAGACTTTGAGCAGTCCCTTACTAACAGTACTGGGATATTGATTCCTTTGGAATTCCTGTTCTTTGTGCTTCTGCAGTTCATCAAGTGCTCTTTGAGTGCTGTTTGTATCATAAGCACTTGGTACTGTGGTAGATGGAAATAGGAATAAAATTCACAACTTTTCATCAAAGAACTCATAGCTTAGTGGGATGTGTGAGGCACATACATAATAATTATCCTTCTCTATGTGCTTTTAGAGGTAAAAACATGCTGGAAGGAGTCTTCATGGGCTGGGGGAGGGGGAGAAATTTGGCTGCAGGCAAAGACAATTTAAGACAGAGAACTGTGTGTACCAAGGAAGGAAAATGGAAAAGTATAAGGTCTGCTTAAGAACAGTCCAGAGTTGCTAACTAAAAGCTTATATGTAGATTCATGGTGAGAATTAAAGTTGGCCAGAGTCAGTTAGGATCATATGATAAAGATACTGAATTCCAGATCTGGGTGTTTATATTTAAATTAGCAGGCAGAGGGAAAGATAATATGGCAACACTATGAGGAATGATTGAAGTGAGGAATTACTGGATATAGTGAGAAACAATAATTAATAAGCTATTACATTATTCTTGGAAAACGTAAAACAAGTCTGAATTAGGGTTTGCAGTGGAAGTAAGAGAGGAAATAAAGTCTATAGGCATGGCAACTTACTGGATACTGGTGACGAGCAAGTGAAAGGAGTCTAGGATGAACCAGAAATTTCAAACTGGCATATCCCATAATAGAGAAATAAGAGTTGCTTTGAATTGGGAAAGGTAAAACATTTGATTCACTTTGGGCTACTTAAATTCAGTTTTGGGCACACCTCATAGAATGTTTCTGTGAAGTTGGAATTTAGAGTTCCTTCTTGGGAACATGGTGTAGATTTGCGTCGTCTGAAAATGGAATGTTTTTTTCCAAGACACTTTGAATAGGAGAAGGCACTCCCCACTCTCTACATGACTCCTCATTTGATTCTTAAGTATTCAGGTTATTACTTAATCCTTCAAATTATTATTGATTGACTTTCCATTTGCATGGTACCTTCAATTTTTCTGCCCTCTAAATGGTGATAAAATGGGGTGCCTGGATGGCTCAGTCGGTTAAGCATCCAACTTCAGCTCAGATCATGATCTCGTGGTTCGTGAGCTCAAGCCGCGCATCAGCTCTGTGCTGACAGCTCAGAGCCTGGAGCCTGCTTCGGATTCTGTGTCTCCCCCCTCTCTCTGCCCCTCCCCCGCTCACGCTCTGTCTCTGTCTCAAAAATAAATAAACATTAAAATTAAAAAGAATAAATGGTGGTAAAGTGAATGGAAAGAATTAATGTATATTCTAGGAGTAAGTGCCTCATTGGGAGGAAGTGAATGCATGGAACTTCTCTAGCTTAGTTTAGAGGGGACTGCTTCCAACTCTTTGCAAACCTCTTGTTTATTGATAATACATTTTTTTAATAGAAAATATTATTTCCTTATATTGCAGATGGGTGCTGTTCAGCCTTTTATATAATTTAAAAACATTTTTTAAAGTCTTAATTAAAAGATTTTTCAAGCTTCTACACCATACGATGTTTTCCGTTTCTTGAAAGCTCTATGGTATCCTATTCTATACTTTGAAGCTTATTGTCTGGACAGTTCAGGTGGGATTCTAGGGGTAGGAATTTGAGCTTATTTTGGCCCCTCAGTTTTTGTTGATAAAAATTGTATCAGTGGGTAGCCATTTTCTTGGATCCATTTATACACTTGCCTTTTACAACTGGTGGAATGAGAAAATGACTTATTTTCACTAGTTTGAAAAAGAAATATAGAAGCATATTCATTGCATGATAAATGTTAATGATAACGATTACACTGAAAGCTTTTGTCATTCAAGAGGCTCTGAATTGGAAATTAGATCCCAACTATGCTTTATATACAATGTAGTCAGTGACATTTAATGAAGTCTCTGTTATCCATGATCAAGGATGGTTACCTGAAATTAAAAATAATCTACCTTGGCTGTTAATGTTGATATACTGAAATTCTTCCTCCCTATTAATATTTTTCTCAACGGCTTGTAAAGAAACTTTAAGATAGAAAAGCAAACTGAATCAGTGAACAGGCTGTTAGGGGAGGAGGGAGATGTTCGTGAGAGGGTACTTGGGGCAGGACCAAAGGGATTGGGGATTGATTCACAATCTGAAAGACAAGAGTAATCAAGGACTAATGACAAGCTGTTGCTTGATTTTGACAGAAATAATCCCCATCACCCTCACTGGGACTTCGGGGAGGGTCGGGAAATAAAAATTGGTTCACATAGCCTTGAAGACAGGCTAAATGAAGTAAGTCAGACACTAAAGGACAAATATTGTGTGATTCCATTTACATGAGGTATTTAGAGTAGGCAAATTCATAGCAACAGAAGGTAGAATGGTGATTGCCAGGGGCTGGAAGGAGGAGATAGGGAGTTATGATTTAATGAGTATGAAGGGTCAGTTCAGGAAGATAAAATTCTAGAGACGGGTGATGGTGATGGCTGTTCAACAGTATGAATGGACTTATTAATACTGAATGGTACACTTAAAAATGACTAAAATGGTAAATTTTATGTTATGTATATTTTACCGCAGTTAAAAAAACCTTTAAAAAAAGTGGTTCATGCATAAAAAAGTGGTTATATGTGCAAAATTTTCTGGTATAGTCCTGATTTCATGTAAATTTTTTTTTCTGTGTAGGGAAAATGAGTTTACAGTACAGTAGAATCTTCTTAGAACTTTAAAAAACACTTTTATTTACATAGATTGAAAAATAAGAAAAACCATATCTTATTTTTTAGTTTGATATGAGATATACTTTATTGATATTTCTGGTAATTTCAGAATATTTATTGCAGAACCATGTTGATTTGTTTTTCTTCTTTAGAAACACAATCACTCTATACTAGAAACACTTTTTTTAATGTTTAGGTTTTTTTTAAATGTTCATTTATTTAGATATTTTTATTTTAATATTTATTTACAAATGAGAAGGGGCAGAGAGAGAGAGAGGGAGAGAGAGAATCCCAAGGAGACTCTGCACTGTCAGCACAGAGCCTGACTCGGGGCCCGAACTCACAAACTGTGAGGTCATTACCTGAGCCAAAATCAAGAGTTGGGCACTTAACTGACTGAGCCACCCAGGCTCCCCTACAAACACTTTTTGTTTATCTTGGGAGGAGTAGTTAATTTGGATGCCAAATTATATTACATAGTTGACCCTTTTAATTAAGGAGCTACTTTTTTTTTGTAGATTTTTTGTAATCAGATAAATTGACTAGGGGTAACAGAATTTTTGTCTGAGTCTAGCGAGACACCGAATTTTTTTCTGAAGTAATTATATTTATAATTATGAAGTAGAATGTGGAAATTACAGGATGGAAATCAAGTGATTTTTTTTTTCTCCCCAAATGATGAAATGGACTAAACTGAGAATTATGTGGCTTGTATTTTTCAGGGGGGGGTTAACAGGTTAGTTGAATTGCCATCAAACCTCACCCGTTTGCAGTTGCTGCCTTCTGCTGTCTACTCTTCGACAGCATCCCTGCCATCACCTGTCCCTTCCCCACACACACAATGCGGTTGGGGGCGGGTGGTGCTATGTTGTCACAAAGGTGTTCTTAATTGTTGTGCCTCTTGTGTAGATCTGTGTTGAATCCTGAGCTGTGTTCTCCCACTTAGTGTTAAGATTACTTGGATACCAGTTTTGGCCTCCGACTTTAGAGTTCCTTTCAGCCTAATTCTTTGTTTCTGCAAAGAAACTTCTGAACTTCAAATTTGCTTTTTCTTCTAGAGTTGGAACGCTCCGTACCTCCACATTCCATGAGTAGAGCTCATCTCTTGGCTCTTATCGTTTGCCACTTTATCCACTGGCTTAAATCACCTTTCAGTCTTGGTCCTTATCTCTTTATTTAGTTTTTGGCGGCTTAAGGCAATTCAAGTAAGCAATAATAATATCTGATATTTATGTAGCACATCCTATATGCCAAGTACTTTCTAAGACCTCTACTGCTTGACATTGAATCCTCAGAACAACTTTAGGAGACAAGTAGTGTTATTACCCCCATTTACAGATGTGGAAGCCAAGGCACAAAGATCTTAAGCGACTTGTCCCAGGTCAGACATTAAGTAGCAGCATTCTGCCTCCAGAACCCATGCTCTTAGTGATTATGTTAAACTTGCTCCCTAGGAAAAATAGTATTTTGTCACCCAACTCTGTATTGTGAAACTTGCGTGGATAAATAGTGTTCATGAGCCAGAAAGCTTATCAGTCAACACTGTAGTTCACAAATGTTATTGCCTGGATACAAACTCATCAAATTTCCCAGTGTATCCAAAAAAGGGTCTTATTTTTTTGTAACTCTCAAACAGACTTTTAAGAGCTTGTGTAATTCATTTACTTATGTCATATAGCACTATATGTCTTTATAAAAAGGAGTCTTAACATATAAGTGCTTAACCTTTACTTCTTAATGATGAGCTTTTAAATTGTTATTGTGCTGACATAATTAGGTGTAACGCCTAAAATGCTTTGTGTGTATAGCTATAAAAAGAAAGTAATGTGATCTAGGACTGACAGTAAAGCTGTATCTAGGAAAAAATCCTATGGAAGGTTGAAATTGAATGTGGTAACTGCAATTATCTAAAAGGAAGTCTATTACCTTATGATAAAACTGTCAAAATAATGATTGGGTACTCCCACAAATTGTACGGAGAATCAATAAAACCAATATTACGTCACGGTTTGAGAATTTAGGAATTCCACTTTCTCCTAATTCATGAGAGGATGCTAATATATTTAAGAATGAGATAATTGTAAGGGCTTTTTTCCTGCTTCATTTTGTAAGTAACTCTTTGCTTGAGAAGCTTGATAAACAGCATTCTTGGAAAATATGAATAGTATATATTCATTAACCAGATAAAAATACACAGACAACACGAGCTACTTTATTTTGCCTTGCAAGGACATGAAATGCAACATTTTGAGTGGATCTTTTTTGTTGATGGTGAATAACTTCTGCTTCAATGAGGGCCCTTGTTTTGACCATTTGATCTCTGATGTCATTGTATATAAGCTAGCCTCTCTGTATTTTAAAGAGGATTACCAAATTATTCTTGCTACAACTAAATTGTATGTACAGGTAAAGGATTTGTGTTCTTCGCTAAGCCACCTAACGTCCACTTCTCATTTTTTTTGTCTTTTGATCTAAGAGGACATTTTGTATATTAATACAGGAATAATTTTTGGTTCCTGCTCTTGGTTCATCCCCTGGTCTCACATCTATATATATTAGTTGACTTGAATTACATATTTTAATATACCTACCATTTACTTACAACACTAGGATTGAGAGGATATTAAGGAATTCTGTAGATAACACATAAAACATGTGAATGGAACCTTACTATTTAAAAAAGTTTTTTTTTTTAATTTTTTAACGTTTATTTATTATTGGGAGACAGAGAGAGACAGACCGTGAGCAGGGGAGGGGCAGAGAGAGAGGGAGACACAGAATTGGAAGCAGGCTCCAGGCTCTGAGCTGTCAGCACAGAGCCCAACGTGGGGCTCTAACTCCCAAACCGCGAGATCATGACCTGAGCGAAGTCGGACACTCAACTGACTGAGCCACCCAGGCACCCCAATTTAAAAAAGTTTTGATGTTGTTTTCTTTTCTTTTTTTTTTTAATGTTTATTTATTTTTGAGAGAGACAGAGACAGAATGCAAGTGGGTTAGGGGCAGACAGAGAGAGAGGGAGACACAGAAGCAGAAGCAGGCTCCAGGCTCTGAGCTGTCAGCACAGAGCCTGACGCGGGGCTCGAACTCACAAGCTGTGAGATCAGGACCTGAGCCGAAGTTGGACGCTCAACCAGCTGAGCTACCCAGGCACCCCAATGATGTTTTCTTTGATTCGTGTAATAACTCTTTGACACGGATAAAGCAAATGTTATTTTGTGGTCTTATAAATGAGAAGCTCAGGGTAAATGACCAGCCTAGCATTATGCTTAGAAAGGGCAAGAACTGGGACTTGATCTCGGATCACCCACGCCTACCTGCTCCTTTACTCACCCTCATAATGTGTCTGAATGCACAAAAGAAGGAACAAAAACAATGAGAGGGAAGGGACCTAAGTCTTCTGATTTCAGAGTCATCTTCTTTCCATTATTTAATGAATGTGAATTAACACCATTGTTTAGATATTGCCCTGTGTGCCTAGCTACTTTTTTTTTTTTAATTTTTTTTTTTTAACGTTTATTTATTTTTGAGACAGAGAGAGACAGAGCATGAACGGGGGAGGGTCAGAGAGAGGGAGACACAGAATCTGAAACAGGCTCCAGGCTCTGAGCTGTCAGCACAGAGCCTGACGCGGGGCTTGAACTCACGGACCGCGAGATCATGACCTGAGCCGAAGTTGGCCGCTTAACCGACTGAGCCACCCAGGCGCCCCGTGCCTAGCTACTTTTAATGTGAGAAGAGTTTATCATATTTCTACTTCAGTCTCATCTGTTACAATTTGTGTGTATCTCCTCTTGTAGAGTTGGAATCCCAACTAGCTATCCCTTACTAGCTATCACCTTGGGTAGCTTCTTGGGCAGCCATAGTTTGCTTATCTTCAAAATCAGGTAACGTCTACCTTTCAGTGTCATCCAGACTAAAGATGATTTTGTAAAGTACCTAAATCATAGCATGGTGCTTGGCACATCATAGACACTCAAACGATAGTGACTCTTGTAGCGATAGGCAGTAGTATTCTAGCAGTTCCTTAAAACATACAAAGGAATTAATTTATCCTTCATCGTCTTTTAGTACTTTTGAAATTTGAATTCTGTGATAATTTTGGAGATTCTGAAAACCTCTTCAAATTCTTTTTATGATGCTCTGTATGGGAAGAAATTAATTATGGTCCTATCAACGCAGCATAGAATGGGAGGATGAAGTCAATTTCCTGAATTCTTTTACTAATTTATTTATTTCAATTTAATGTATTTTTTCTTCTAGTAATGAAACAATAGCATGTTTGGCCTGCTTATATATGTACTGTGGAAATTTATAACCCTTTATTCTGCTATGTAACTATATCTTATACTTCAGGAATTCTTTTAGCCAATTGCAGCAGGATTGCTGTCAAAAGCAACAGGAGTTTTTGTTTCTGTTTTTGTTTTTTTTTTAATGGTAATCGAAGGGTTAAGTTTTTCATGAGCCCATATCTGGGGGTAGCAATTCCACCAGAAAGCTAAAATCTTTCTTAGTAAAATTTTTATTGGGATAATTTTAGATGTACAGAAAAGTCGCAAAGATAGTACAGAGAGTTTTCCCTATACCTGTCACTCAGTTTTAATTACCCGTAATGTTATCATTTTACATTCCTGTGGTACATTTGTCACCATTAAGAAACCCATGTCAGTATATTACTATTAACGAAACTCCAGACTTTATTGAAATTGCACCACTTTTTCCACTGGTGGCCTTTGGCTGGTCCAGGGTCCAGTTCAGGAGCCCGTATGGCATTTAGTTGTTGTATTTCCAGCATCTCCCCTGGCGTATGACAGTTACTCAGCCTTTTCTTGTTTTTGAGGGCCATGATGGTTTTGAGGAATATTGGTCAGGTATTCTCTGTAATGTCCCTCAGTCTTGATTTATCTGATGTTTTTCTCTTGATTAGGCTGGGGTTACAGAATTTGGAAAAAAATAGCACAGAGGTGAAGTTTCCTTACCATCATATCCTATCAGCGAGTACATAATATCAGTACAATTTATCTCTGGTTATGTTAACCTCAATCTCTTGGTTAAGGTAACGTTTGCCGGATTTCTTCTCTGTAAAGTTACTGTTTTTCCTTTTCTGTACTCTGTTCTTTAAAAAAAAGTCACTAAATTTAGCCCACACTCAAGCTGGAGGGGACAATTTAACTCCACCTCCTGGAGAGGAGGATTATGTTGATATGTTATTTGGGATTCTTCTGTAAGGAAGTTTTGGCTCCTGTATGTATTTATTCAGTCATTTATTTATATATGCATACACGACTTGTGATACTTACTTTCTATTTGGGGTTATAATCTCACTAGACCACTTTTATTTAGATTCAGGAATTCAATTGTGCTACTCATTCTAATCTTTTAACCAGACCTCCCCCATGTTACCATAAACTAAGCAGACATATGTCCTTGCCTGTCATTCATCTCAATGATGAAATTATTTTATGTCAGTCCCAAGTAAAGCCCTTTACAAACCAACTGATAAATTCTCTTTAGTTGCATTCTCTCCTTTACGAAGAGTGTTGATGCTATAATAAATGTCAAAGAAAAATTTTCTCAGTCTGATCTAAATTTTCATAAATCCGTTATATTTATTAACAAACACTTTTTGTTTTGTTTTTGCACATCAACTAGTTTTGGTTATTAGGGGCAATACTTTCTGAAGTGAAGAAATCAAAATAAAAGTGAATTCCTTTAAAACCTGGGCCTGAATTTGGCTTTTTTCCATACTCCGTCACACCCTTCTGAATGATCAAACATGCTGGTCAGTCAGTGAACACCTTTGTCCACAGGGCGTGGGGTGGGCAGAATGTTCTCTGGCCTGTGTATTTGGCTTATTTTTTAAAGTATTTCTTGTTTCCATCTTGGTTTTCTTCCTTTTCCATTTTAGCTGTTCCTGTTGAGTTTTTAGCCTATTGATAAACATTTGGTGAAAAAAACTGTGGCTTGTTTAAGAACTCTCCTTTCAGTGATATTTTATGTAGTTAGTTGCTTCTGTTTAAATTCTCGGCAGCGGGAAAGAGATCTTACTGTCTCTGGGGATGAAGAAAGTAGGCTGCACCATTCACAAAACCATTTGTCTGTTGCATGTTCTTTGAATCAGCACTGGCATTGTGATGTTCTTTGTCTGGGGTTCCTTGCCTGCTGATTGGAAAGTAAGAAACCCTATGTTTAGCAGAAGTATGAAAGGCAGAAGGACTAGGGGAAATGAGGTTGACAAACAAGTGACAAAGGGGCAGATTTTATTGTTAAAATTCCCTTATTTTTTTTATCAGTCATTCTGACATATTGTATGTCTCCGTCTCTCTCTTCTCTCTCTCTCTCTCTCGCTCTTTCACAGAACATGTGCTCCCTGCTCTGTGAAAAGGTGGGTCTAATGGCTAAGTCGGGTTATCTGCCCTCAAGAGGCATATGCTCTGCTAGGGAGATAAGACCCTCACGCAGACACATATTCAATGTAGATTAAAATTATTACCCCATCAAACATATTAATTTGTTCATTCCACAGTTTTTGTACTTATAACAGATGTGTTTGACACCTTTAAAAAATTGAGCTTAGCTAATGCTTCATGAAGTAATGTAAGCAAAGTGGAATCATCTTTGGATCTAGGAGAAATTTAGGAGATATCATCC
>NC_138344.1:65710588-65930588 GCF_046562875.1 Panthera onca | reverse complement strand
TTGAGCTAGCCTTCTTTTCACCTGTGACTCAACTGTCAGTGTTATTTGATGTGCTGAGCTCCCATAAGCTAGGACCAGAGAGCTCAGCTTCTTTTTGTGGACGTATATTTGTTCTATCTGGAACACTAAGTGTGTTGAAATTGTTTTTTAAATTTTTTTCCATGTTTATTTATTTTTGAGAGACAGAGTGCGTGAGCGGGGGAGGGACAGAGAGGGAGGGAGACACAGAATCCGAAGCAGGATCCAGGCTCTGAGCTGTCAGCACAGAGCCCGATGCGGGGCTGGAACTCAGGAACTGTGAGATCATGACCTGAGCTGAAGTCAGACGCTTAACCGACTGAGCCACCCAGGCGCCCCTAAGTGTATTGAAATTGTAATGGCTAATATTTGAATTGGAGGGAGGTCTAGGAGGGAGGAGGAATACCATTGGAAAACTTGAGTTATTTGTGGAATTAGGATGCATTAATCTAGAACATTTCCGGTTACTTTTGAAAACCATGAGGGAATAGTGCCGAAGAAGAACAGACTGGTAATTATGATCCCAACTGACTATGTTTATTTATATCACGGCTCCACCACTGACTGGGAGTGGGACTTTGGGAAATTATTTAAATTCCTCGTGTCTTAATTTCTTCATTTCCAAGATGTGGATAGCCACCTTGGAGATATATTCTGAGCATTCAATGAATTAATACTTGTGCAGAGCTTAAAATGATTCCTAGCATACAGTATGCACTCAGTAAATGTTGGCTATTGTTCATTTTTAGAAATGAAAACTTGCTGTAGGGTAGACTGAGTAACCCCCACCTTCCTGAATACTCGGCTGACTTTGTACAAATATTAAACTAGTGTTTCTGAAATTTTAGAAATTTGGTGGGTACATTTACAGTTTTTCCATATCTGTATTGTACCACATGTACTATAATAAATATACTATATTTATTTGAAAATTTTTAAGTGTCATTTAATTCTATTTTAGAGAGGAAATTTATAATTCTACCTTAAATGATAAACTAGAATTTCTTGCCATACACAGAAAGTACTTATAAAAATAATCCATAACTGCTAAAGAAAAAAAATGTTTTGTGTGCTCAGAAAGTCATTTCACACGCCTATGCCAGCGTTAAGCACTCTTCTCTTTGAGAGACGTGGCATTAGATGTTGTCAACATTTAAGGACCCATTGTGTCCTACGTGTTTTTAGTCTAAACTTTCTGAAAGATGTGTGTGTGTGTGTGTGTGTGTGTGTGTGTGTGTGTGTGTATGTATGTATTTATTTTATTTTATTTTATTTTATTTTATTTTAATTTTTTTTAACATTTATTCACATTTGAGAGACAGAGAGAGACAGAGCATGGCGGGGAAGGGGCAGAGAGGGGGAGACACAGAATCTGAAACAGGCTCCAGGCTCTGAGCTGTCAGCACAGAGCCCGACGCGGGGCTCGAACTCACAGACTGTGAGATCATGACCTGAGCTGAAGTCGGATGCTCAACCGACTGAGCCACCCAGGCGCCCCTGTATTTATTTTTTTTTAAGACCTACTCATCCATAATGAGAAAAGTTCAAATTAAGCCAAATCCATTGGACTAAAAATTACTGTAACAGTAGGGAATATAGGCAGGACTTGAATTTTGAGTAGTTCATTAGTAACTCATTCAGCAGTTTGTGGAGTAACTCGTATAGAACAACTTTGAGATGATAACAGAAATATTTCTGCTGGTAAGCAGCTTGCTGAGCAACCTCACATAAACTGTTCCTTAGTCCTCCACATGAGCCACGTGTTCTCAAATGGAGTCATATCACTTTAACAGATATGCCATATACTTGTGGCATTAAAATTTCAAGGGGGAAAATTAAGGAAAAAATGTCTAAAAAATCTCCTTCGGTGGGCTATAATGAAAGAAAAGGTTAAGCAGGATTTATGTAGACCAGACCAACATAGGACCACTGAAAGCCAAGCTTGAAATCTGAAACCTTCTACCTTCAGAACCAGTAATAAACTTGTAAAAATTATCTCTTATCTTCTTGGGGTGACCAGAGGTTGAACTTAATCCTCCATGAAAAAGCCCTCAGATACTTACAGATAACCTTAAGAAAATGCAACATCTTTTTTTCTATATCGTGCTGAACATCCCTTTTTCCTTAAGATTTTTAAAATTTTTAATGTTTTATTTATTTTTGAGAGAGAGCGTGAGCAGAGAAGGGACAGAGAGAGACAGCGAGACAGAGGATCCTAAGTGGGCTCTACACTGACAGCATCGAACCCGATCTGGGGCTTGAACTCATGAACCGTGAAATTATGACCTGAGCCGTAGTCCGACGCCCAACCTACTGAGCCACCCAGGTGTCCCAGATTTTTTTTTTTTTAAGTGTGTCGTGGTTTCATGTCTTGACATCTTGATCAATCTTCTGTCAACAGATGACAAAGTAATGTGTAATCAAATGCCAAATGATTGGGAAACGGTATGAATTCACTCCCCTATATGAGGTAGGGGAGAGCAAGTAGATTGGAAACAAGGGGGAATTTTGCTGGAAGAGGTGAGAATTGAACTGGCTGAGGGAAAGATAAGGAAGAACATTCCAGATTTGGAGAGTAGAACTGGAGGTGGCTGAGTAGGAGGGGTGGAATTAAGTATACTCCTGGCATTAATCAGATGCTTAATAAATACTTGTTGAGTGTATGTTTATGGCATAAGAATTGATGGTGTGTAGTGGCCTGAAACAAGAATCTGATCAGTGTGTAGACTCCTGTTTTAGAGACATCTTCCTCTTGGCCTTTACATAATAACTTCTTTGAAACATTTTGTTTTTTATGTTATTTTTTAATGTTCATTTATTTTTTGAGAGAGAGAGAGCATGCACACGAGCAAGGGAGGGGCAGAGAGAGAGAGAGAGAGAGAGAGAGAAAGAGAGAATTCCAAGCAGGCTTCATGCTGTCAGCGCAGAGCCCGAGGTGGGGCTCTGTCTCTCGAACTGTGAGGTCATGACCCAAGCCGAAATCAAGAGTCAGACTCTTTACTGACTGAGCCACCCAGGCGTCCCCATGATACCTTTTTTATTTGATGACTGTAGTTGAAGTTATTTCTTACATGATTATGTGCTAGTTAGCAAAATTTAATTTGCCCCTATAAGATTCCCTCATGTTAAAAGATAGTGCTTATGTAGATTGTCAGATGGGATTAGACTGCTTTAGAGATCACTTTTGTGCGGTGAGAGAGCTAGTGGGCTGCCTGGAATTGTCCAGGGGAAATAGTTCCAACTGCAAGAGTAAGGAAGCTCCCGCAGGTCACAGGCAATATTCAAAATGTCCAGAAAAGACATTGGCAGGCCAGCTCCCATGGACATGTAACCTGGGACCTTTAAACCTGGATGGCCAAAGGCCTTGAGCCAGCGTTTAAAGAGATTAGATTGTAGCTGGTAGTTTAGGTTTAGCTGTTGTGGAGCCCAGCCTCTGCAGGAGCCGCGTGAAAAGGCAAACTCTTGGTGCACTCTGGGAGCACCTGCATTTCCCCGCAAACCGTTTAACTACAACGATTGTATTTTCTTGTTGGAGGGAGAACTAGGTCCTCACAGCACTCTCTGTCTGCACGTCAGTTTCCTTCCACACGGCCCGTCTCGTCTTTATCGCAGTAGCATCCATCTCTTACTTCATCCTTTTTCTCCTCCTGCTGGCTACCAGCAGTACACAGTCAGCCCCATGCTGGCTCACCTGTTGTGCTTCAACCTATTTGTGACCTTAGATCAGAGGCCCCAACGAGATATGGTCTAGTCTTGGTTTTACCTCAGGTGTAACCTAGTCAAAAGGCACTCTTGGCAGCGGGCAGGATTTCCGGGGACCTTCAGAGCATAGGGGATGTAGCTGCTTATTTGCCCCAATTCCTTTCAGCAGTGGCTCACCGCTTATTTGAGCTTACGGCAAGGAAAGGAAGAGTTATAAAGATGGGTGTGATGTCAGTGACTTGGGGGAAAGTCTCTACGCGCTTGATTGCTGGTGCTTGAAGTAAGGGAAAAAAACCTCCTTATGTGGTGATAGACAAGATTTAAAATACAGCCGCTGTCCCCCACCCCCCTCCATGGAGTGAGAGCACGGTGAGCTAATACACACAAATGTGTGAAGGACTTCTCCCAGGTTCTTTCACAAGGACAGATGGGATTCCGCATTGTACCCTGACTGCCACAGAGGGGCGTGGCAGGGGTGGCGTGTAAGAAGGGACAATCTGGCATTGTTCAATTTTGCCTGTTGGACAGAGTCACTTCTGGCTATCTCTCCAAGGCTGCGGCAATCATATACTTGGTAAGAACAGCCCCCCGACTCTATACATATCTCATGAAGTCTTTCTTCTTTTACCTTCTTGACAATAGAAGGTAACGAGTGACGTATGTATTGATAATGCAGTGTTGAGAGGCAGAATGCATGCCGCGCCATGATCTAACTCAGCCAAAGCAATAGGATGACAGCTTCAGCTGCCCAAGTCTGAAGGAGCATGTTAAATGTGCTTCGTGTGTTATTTTATTTCATCTTTACAACAGCCCAGCAAAGTAAGCACCGGTGTTACACTCTTTTACAGACGAGGGAACTGAGGGTCACCGACATTAATTAACTTGCTGAGATGATGGAGCTAGTGGGTGGAAGAACCAGGCCAGTCTGCCTGATTGTAGGCTCAGCTAGTAACCACCGTTCCATGCTGCCTCTCCATTTGAAAGTGTCAGACTGCACAGTTTTCCAAGTTCATCTTGCTTTCAGAAGGCACATTTTTTTCCTTTTTTGAGGAAGATGTAAAGAAACATGGTCTTGTGTGACATCTGAGGCTAGGTCACAATGAACTGTAAGCTGCTGCCTGCTTCCCTGGGGTGCTTGCTCTTGGAACCCTTGTCAAGAGGAAGTTCAGGCAGACCTTAGAGAGGCCCACATGGAGAGGAATCAAGGTGCCTCACTCGTAGTTCCGGCTGAGGTGGAAGCGAGCACAGATTTGCCAGACGTGTGAGTGAGTCGTGATCCAAGGGAACCCTCCAGCACCCAGATAATCCACTCCAAGCCATGTCACGCTAAGAGAAGCTATCTCCATTAAGCCAGCTTAAACTGCCAAATCATGAGCATGTTAAGAGCTTATTGTTTAAAGCCTCCCCCTCCAAAAACATGGGTTTATACTTGACAGTTTGATGGAACCGATTCTCAAACCGCAGAAACGAGTTGTGAAGCTTGACGATTATCATGGTACTTTGGCCTGTGACGTGGCAGCAGCCTTTGGAGGAGTCAGGGTAACAATTCATTTTCTAGCCACCAGTGACCCTCCTGCTGTTCCCTGGCCCAGCCAGACCCTCCACAGCAGAGCGGACTTTGGAGGTGACACAGGTGGCTCCACTTTACAACCTACCCACTTATTGGCCACCTGCCCTTCTCTCTGTTGTTTGTGGCTCCAATTTGTCAAAAGGATCTTCTCTTTATATATTTAAATAACTTTTAACTCCACAGAAATTAACAAGGAGACAGGCTTTCCCTGGAATTTACTAAGAAGTTTCTAAAAATTTCAGCAACATAGCAGAAGGAGCTTTTTGTTGATGGGCCATATTTCCATGACAAAGACATAAGAAATGATTGGAGAAAGAAACAAACAAAAATCTTTTAAAATACAAAACCAAGTTCAAACAAAAGGAATTCAATCTCTAGTTGTAAGGAATGGAGAGAGAATGTATATTCAGATTGGTAAACTGGGGCTCTCACTTTGTAGGGCCACTTTGTAGAGTTGTTAGCTTTAGAAAAGGACAGGAGGAGTTGGGGCTGAGATTTTAATTCCCCAGAGGGAAAGATGCACAACGATGAGCTGGAAGTGAACCTCCACAGACAGCCCAAACCATGGGGAAAGGGCTGGGGAAATACCACTTGCCTGGAGAAAATGATGAGGAAGCTTGCCTCCTATATATGGTCTTGAGTTGTGGGGCATTTGTAGAGAGAAACTAGAAATAGGTCAGCACCATTTGTGGGTTTGGGTTTAAACCTGGGCTCTTGTTTATAGTACAGGAAGCCCAAGTTCAGAAATCAGTAATAAAACTGGTCTCTGCAAAAGTAAACATGAAACTACACTGTCATGGTTATTTCCACAGTGCAGGTCAAACAATTCTTGCTGAAATTAAGTTCATACTAACAATTTATAAACCAAGTGAGGAGAACACTACTAATGTTATGTTATATTATATTATGTTATGTTATGTTATATGTTATATGTTATATGTTATGTAACGTTACGTTACATAGAAGATAGGTAGGTAGGGAGGCAGATGGAGAAATTGCATACCATGAACTGGAGATAAGAAAATCTATAAGATGACATTTTAAAACCAAAAAAATTATATAAGCTGATCAAATAAATTAAAAACTAACTAGATAATGGAAAGAATAGAAATTAGTATGAAAAAAGAGCAGATAGATTTGGAAAAAAACAACAATAAAATTTGGAAATGATATCATTGTGAAGTGAAAACCTCATTAGATGAGTGAAGTGTTAGATTAGAAAAAAGATTAGAAGAAAATTAGAAGAATTAGAATAAAAGTTAGTGAATTTTAGGATGGCTCTAAGGAAAGCACTTTTAGTATATAACAAAAGAGATGAATAGAAAGGAAGTAACACTTTATAGGAGTAGGAAACATAGGAGACAGTAATAAGGCCTTCTGATAGATGTCTAATATAAGAGTTCCAGAAGGAGAGAATAGAAGCCCAGGTTATAATGGCTCAAAATTTTCAAACTGGTTAAGGGCATATATGCGTAAGTTCATCAAACAGCTAATTCCAAGCAAACTTAAATTAAAAGAGCCATGTCCAGGCACACAGTGATGAAACTGTTGAATATCAAAGAAAAATTTTAAAAGAGCCAGAGATAAAAGACAAATTAATTCTATGGGGATTATCATTAAACTGACAGGAGAGTTCTTATCAATAACAAATGTCAAGAGACAGTGAACTCATATCTTCAAAGGGTTGAAATAAAATGACTCTTAGTTTATAATTCTATACCCAGCTATATTATCATTCAAAAGTGAGAAATAAGTTATTTTCAGGCAAAACAAGACTAAGAGATTTTACTATTCATTGGTCCCATCTGAAAGAATGAATACATAGGTGCTTTACTAGCAAAGATATTGAATACAAAAGCAGAGAGCTGAATTCAAAAAGCAATACTGAAAGAGGAAATGGGCAAATGTTCATAAATCTAAGTAAGTATCAAACATGTAAAAAAATAGAGACCATTGGAGTACTCAAAAACAGAACCAGTTATGTGTGGTATATGTATATATGTATATGGAGAGAGAGAGATTTATTATAAAGAATAGGCTGATGTGATAATAGAGGCTGAAAAGTCCCAAGAGCTACAGTAGGTAAGCTGGAGACCCAGTAGAGCCAATGGTTTAGTTCCAGTCCAAAGGCCTACAAGTTTGAGATCCAGGAGCAGCCAGTATTTTAGTTTGAGTCCAGAGGAAAATACTGATGTCCCGGATTGAAGGCAATCAGCCAGAAAAAACTTATCTTCTATATTCTGGTCAGGCCTTCAACTGATTGGATGAAACCCATCCACCTTGGTGAGGGCAATGTGCTTTACTCCAATTCAAATGTGAATTGTGAATCTCATCCAGAAACGCTATCACAGACACATCCAGAATAACGTTTTGTCAAACATCTAGGCACCCTGTCTGTGGCCCAGTCAAGTTGGCATAAAATTAGCCCTCACAAAAACTAAGGACTTAATGTTTACCAACAAGGTGGTTAGATAAAAACAATAGACACAATAACATGCAGGCTTATGGGGAAGCGGGGCTTCCTGATTGGAGTGAGTGCATTCTAAATTCCTTATGTAGCTGACCATTGAGCAACATGAGTTTGAACAGCATGGGTCCATTTATATGCTGATTTTTTAAAATAAATACAGTGTAGTACTGTAAATATGCTTTCACTTCCTTATGATCTTCTTATTAACATTTTCTTTTCTGTAGCTTTATTGTAAGAATATAGTATGTAATACATATAACATAAAATGTGCTAATCGACTGTGTTATCAGTTAAGCTTCCTATCAACAGTAGGCTATTAGTAGTTAAGTTTTGGGCAGTCAGAAGTTATATGTGGGACTGCTAACCACACAGGGGGTTGGTGCCCCTAACCCCCATATGATTAAGGGTCAACTGTACTCAGAATTACAAAAGAGTTATGATTAGATTAGATATGGGTCTGTTTAAAATTAATGAAAAAATAAGAAGAATACAGAAGATTTAAATAATACAATGAAAAATCTTGGCCTACTAGACATAACTGAACCCTGTATCTGAAAATTAGGAACTTTATTATTTTTTAAGATCTGTAAAATATTTATAAAAATTGATTGCAAATGAAAACACCAAAGGAAGTCAAAGAGATACCCCCAAATGAATATAAGCATCACATACTTTGACCAGTATGGTCAAATTAGAAATTTGGAATAAATTTTTAAATAATTTATAGATCAAAGATAAAATCATAATGGAAGCTATAAAATATTTATAAATAAATAAGAAGAACACTTGGAGCATGTAGCTAAAGCAGAATCTAGAGGGAAAATTATAGCCTTAAAAAGTATATGTTAAAAATTAAAATTTTATATGACAAAGATAGTAAGTCTGTAAAAGAATAATACAATGAACTCAAAGTGGAAAGCCAGAAATAATGAGGACAAAAGGATGAATTAAATGAAATTGGAAGGAATGAAGCAGTAGAGAGAATCAATGAAACCAAAATTTAGTTTCTTAAAAATACTAGAAAAATGAACTGACCTCTAGCAAGACTGATAAATAAAAAAGTTTACACAAATTAATATTAGACTATCTAAGGTAAATTTAATTGAAGATCCAGACATTAAGTCAGAGTGGTGGGTGCACGGATGTTTGTTTTTTTTGGCTCTTGAAATATTTCACAGAAAGCAGGAGTGCCTGGGTGGCCCAGTCAGTTAAGCCTCTGACCCTTGGTTTCAGTTTGGGTCATAATCTCCCAGTTCTGTGGGTTCGAGTCCTGCATTGGGCTCTGCACTGGCAGCAAAGAGCCTGCTTGGGATTATCTCTCTCCCTCTCTTCTCTGCCCCTCCACTACACGTGCTGTCTCAGTCTCTCTCAGGTTAAACAAACTTAAAAAAAAAAAAAAGAAATATTACACAGAAAGCAGATCATAATCTTCAGCATTATGCCTTAGTCCAGACATTGCCTATTGCCTGTCTTCTGTAGCATGCTTTAACAGGTACCAGTTCTCTCCTATCCTTGTGCATGTAGCCCCAAGTGACTCATGTATTCCTGCCTTATACGTGGTTGGTAGAAAGTTGAAATTCTAGCAATCGATTGAAGCAGTGACAGGGGTGAACTGAAAAATCAACAGATGAATGCATCTAGGAAAGGTTATGGAAGACCTAAGCCTCCTGTCTACATATGGTCAAAAAAGCTGGATGCAACGTGGGCTTAGGTAGTAGCTGGCCCAGGGACAGCTTGTATGAAAGGCCCTGGCTTCCTTGAGCCCTTCTTATTCTTAGCCATCCCAGGATTGTCCAACTGCCTTTCCTTACCTGTTTGATACTGCTCATCCCTCTGGCGGTTCTTAGCTTCAGTGTATGTGTGTAAAAGTAAGTTTGCACTCTCTGGCTTGGATCTGAGACACAGGTAGACTTTTATGAAGCTTAAGTGCTAAAATCTGCAAATGGGGGCCAAGCATATCCTGGGTCTGTGGCCAAGGCCTTGACTCCCTATTTATTATCACTTTCTGTCTTGCTCTAAAAAATAGGGAAAGGAAAAGACATTTTACTGAGTTTAAAATGAATGTGGATTCAATACATAGTTTTTAGTATTCAATTTAAAATGATTGACTTGTTCTCGCAAGCTTTCTCTGATTTGAATAGTGTTCTATTCAATATATTCAGGCTATTTAAAAAAAAAAACTTGGGGCGCCTGGGTGGCTTAGTTGGTTAAGTGCCCGACTTTGGCTCAGGTCACGATCTCGCAGTCCATGAGTTTGAGCCCCGTGTCGGGCTCTGTGCTGATGGCTCAGAGCCTGGAGCCTGTTTCAGATTCTGTGTCTCCCTCTCTCTCTGACCCTGCCCCGTTCATGCTCTGTCTCTCTCTGTATCAAAAATAAATAAATGTTAAAAAAAATTAAAATAAATAAAATAAAATAAAAAAAACCTTATTGGCTATGATTCTTAGTTCTGATAAGCACTATTCAAAAAATTTATATTGTGAAGAAAATTACGACGTCATTAGTTTCTTTTTTCTATAATATTTACGTTTCTTCTCTCACAAAATAAGTGACTTCATCTTCTTATATCCTAGAGTATTTTACCTCCTCTATTTAAGAAAAACATTTTTTAACATTTATTTATTTTTGAGAGAGAGACAGAGAGTGAGAGTGGGGGAGGGGCAGAGAGAGAGGGAGACACAGAATCCGAGGCAGCTGTCAGCTCTGAGCTGTCAGCACAGTGCCTGACATGGGGCTCAAACTCATGAACTGTGAGATCATGACCTGAGCTGAAGTCGGATGCACAACTGACTGAGCCACCCAGGCGCCCCTTCTCTCCTCTATTTAAAAAAGAGCCTTTGATCTATGGTTTGCCTTGAGTTATCATACAGTTTGATATGCGGTCAGTAATTTTCCAAAGTATAGAACTTTTGATCATGTTATCTGGCCATTTATAGATTGATAATCTTTTCCTTATATGGTGTAAGAACAGTAGAACATCTTAGTTATAACCAAGTACATGTGGGGAAGGTGCTGTTGTTTCTTGGAGACATAGTATGGCATCATGGGTACCTTAAAAGAATGTGTCTGTCATTACTGTCTGGTAACTGAGGGGCCAACCAGAGAGAGAACCCTCAGAGAAGGTCACCAAATGCATGAGCAACTGTTTTGGTCCCCTCCAGCTGGCCAGGCCTTAGAATTAAGTTGGGAAAATCGAGTGAAGTTAGCAGGTGCATTACTATCTATTTAACACTGTTTTTGCAATAATCTATTCTTTTACAGTGACAAGATTGGCTGTTTCATTTTCCCAGTATTTGTACCACATAGCCATGGTCATTTTTTACAGAGATAATAAAGTCTAACTTAAGCTTATGTGAAGCAAATGCCTAACTTTGATTTGGTTCTTTTTTTTTTTAATTTTTTTTTTTTAATTTTTTTAATGTTTATTGATTTTTGACAGAGAGAGACAGAGCATGAGCAGGGGAGGGGCAGAGAGAGAGGGAGACACAGGATCTGAAGCAGGCTGCAGGCTCTGAGCCATCAGCACAGAGCCCGATGCGGGGCTCGAACTCACAGACCGCGAGATCGTGACCTGAGCCGAAGCCGGATGCTCAACCGACTGAGCCACCCAGGCGCCCCTTTAAATTTTTTTTAGCGTTTATTTATATTTGAGAGAGAGAGAGACAGAGTATGAGAAGGGGAGTTGCAGAGAGAGGGAGACACAGAATCCAAAGCAGGCTCCAGGCTCTGAGCTATGAGCACAGAGCCCGACACGGGGCTCGAACCACGAACTGTGAGAACATGACCTGAGCCGAAGTCCAATGCTTAACCGACTGAGCCACCCAGGTGCCCCTGATTCGGTTCTTGCTATCACTTAAACTTGACAACATCAACAAGACAGCCATTGTTGCTTTTTTTCTCCAGAGACACACGAGAAAGGTTGAAGGTGGTTCGCTTAGATAATATTGTCATTTTCTACAGAAGACCGTGAGCCTGAGAGGTTCCGTGTTCCACAACTTTGCCCAGGCTGAAGAGCTAGTTGTAGAGATAGGGCTGGCTAGTATTACTCTGGTGATGATGCTCTTTTTAGGATTCCAGATATGGCTTCTACACTTGCGGTTACAAACACATGTTTACAAATGGCTAAGTATGTAAACGTTGTTATAAGCGTGCAGAATAGGAAATAATTAAACAATAGGAAATAATTTTTAAAAAGTGTATTGCATTTTTTTCTTTGTGGACTCAGTGCTGTGCTTAAGTGAAAAAGATGTAATTTCCTTATTTCTTTACACAGTATTTACTAACATTTATCATATCTGTCAGTGTTCTTATGGTGTTGAACTTGATAAAGAACATAGTAATCTAAAAAAAAAAAAAAAAAAACCTAAAATCATCTCCGTGTGATTGATGTTGATCTGTGGTCTGCGTTCATTCTATTAACTAGAGAATTGTCCAATATGCATTTTAGTTTGTGTTTGTGTGGATAGACCCTAAGCCGTTTTGCTGGATGTTTGGGAATCATCCCATTGGAGGACTTGGAAGGATTGATTCCTAGGCACCACTTGACTTAGTTTTAATTTAGAGGCTTGCCTTCTTCCCTTGCAGAGGAAGAGGAGTTCTGGTTATCTTGGCTTCCACATGCCTACAGAAAACAGCAGGGCCAGAATCTCTTGCCTCCATTTGCTAAGGGTATGATCTGATAGAGCATTCTTCGTTAGATGCCTCCCCTAGCCTTTCTTCTGTAGTACTTCCTGGGGTAAGGTCAATTTAATTTACACTTGGATATGAGGAGGCATATTCTGGGATAAAAATTCACATATATATATATATATATATATATATATATATATATATATTTTTTTTTTTTTTTTTTTTTTTTTTTTTCTTCCTTAAGTTTCTTTCAGTTGTTAGTCAGTTTTACCTACTTTTCTCATCTGGGACCCGGACATAATATTTTGTGGCAATTGATGAGAATTATTTTAGAAAGGTTTAGAATTCAGAGATGCTTTCGTGGCTAAAAGTTGTTTTTATTGACATCATTGAAATCCGACCTGCCTTCACTAAGTTCTCCATGTACATCTGCTTAGGTAGAAAATACTTAACCTGCAAAAGGTAAACATTTCTTCTCTGATTGTTCATGTTGTGTTTTTTCCCCAAGCGGGCTTTTCCAGAGCTAATTGATCTGCAAGGAGACATATGCTTTAGGTCTGCACTTGTTAATTTACCTTGGAAAAATTAGGTCATCTTCAAATCTGGCAGTGTGGCTTATAAACTTGGCAAAATGGTCTAATTAAAAGCTTCCCTTCGATTAAAAAAAAAAGGAAAAAATTATTAGTATCAGTAATGTTTTCATTTGCATAGTTTGTGTGTATATAGGTACATGTCAGTCCTCATGCTGCATTAGAAGTATGTTGACTGTTAACAGTTCATCTCTTTTCTCCTACAGCCTCCAAGTCTGTTATAAATAGTATGCTACGGGACCCTTCTCAGATTCCAGATGGAGTTCTAGCAAATCAGGTCTATCAGGTATTAATCACAGCTGTCTATTTTCAGTGGCAGTGCTATCTGCCTAGCGGAGTAAAGGATTTTAAACCTCATTTAATTACTGTCATCATAAACTATCACTGAGGTCAGGGTGCACCATAAATGGCAATGCAATATTTGCGAGAAGAGCATTTCACTTTTTAATAGCTTGCTTTTATAGTGAATAAAAAGCATGCGATTTTTGTTTTCTGTGATTAAATCTTAACAGCCTTTTGATAGCTGGGTTTTTTATTTTATTTTATTTTTTCAAGGAAAATAATGACTGCTTTTAGGATACTAGTTAAGGGTAACCCTTTTCATAGTCACCCCAGACCCCCTTCTGTGTTTTATCCACAGTGCATCGTGAACGACTGCTGTTATGGACCACTGGTAGACTGCATCAAACAGTATCCTTTCCCATAAAATTTTAGGTGCACAATTGACGAGCTCAGACTCAGTGGAGGAGATGTGTCTAGCTTTAACCTGACATAAAGTTCTGCTTCACAAAACACATTTCATACCCTTCTACTTTACATTCAATCAACTGGAGGGTCACTGCAAACCATCCTTTTCTACAGCTTAAGGAAAATCAGATGGGCCACGGGAGGCTGTCAGT
Organism: Panthera onca; assembly: GCF_046562875.1. Taxonomy (NCBI): domain Eukaryota; kingdom Metazoa; phylum Chordata; class Mammalia; order Carnivora; family Felidae; genus Panthera; species Panthera onca. The sequence continues at coordinate 65,916,712 of NC_138344.1, read as the reverse complement.
TCAGCAGTTGTACATTCACGCGTTATCTCAAACTGCTTCGTTTTCAGGGAGTTTAAAGGGACAGAATCATGAAGCACGTGGCCTACTGTCTGGGAATGTCTCTCACCAATCCAGTGAACACTGAAAAAAGAGAGAACGAAATTCCATACAAAATGAGCCAAATTCAGTTGAGTTCCCTAGAATAAATGTGGAGCCTGGAGTTAAAGGAGGAAGTGATTAAAATGCCACGGAGGCCATCGCTTTTGAAAGGGCAGTAGATTCTTGTTGCTTAAATGCTGATTACAGCCCAAGCTGCCATTTGGATCCCTAATAAACAGTTTGAGAGAAACCAAGCTAATTTTTCCCCCTGGACTGAATTTAAGGCTATAAAAACAGGTGTCCAGTCACTCTTCATTAGAGACATGAGATTACTAAAGAGTTAATACTTTCTTCTTGAAACGGGATTTGAGCAAACATTCACTACTTCATGAAGTAGGACGTTATCCACCAATACCTTTAGCATTACTGTGGCAGTGCTGAGAATTTTGATACCCCTTGGTGGAAAAATGCTATTTAAAGAGTAAACAACACGGGGCGCCTGGGTGGCGCAGTCGGTTAAGCGTCCGACTTCAGCCAGGTCACGATCTCACGGTCCGTGAGTTCGAGCCCCGCGTCAGGCTCTGGGCTGATGGCTCGGAGCCTGGAGCCTGTTTCCGATTCTGTGTCTCCCTCTCTCTCTGCCCCTCCCCCATTCATGCTCTGTCTCTCTCTGTCCCAAAAATAAATAAAAAACGTTGAAAAAAATTTAAAAAAAAAAATAAAGAGTAAACAACTAGTAATTTTTTAAATGAAAATCCTATTCCACCTGAGTCCATGTGTCTCACATTTCTTAATACTGTAAAAGGCCTTCCTAGTATAGGTTTTGTGAGTATGGGTAGCACTCTGACTCTTTGAGACTCAGTGTGACTAGTCAGGAAGCTTTGTGTTGAAAGTCCTGTGTGTGTGTGTGTGTGTGTTAATATCCCATCTTGTTTCACAAAGTCTTAGACTCCGTAAAATTTTTGTAAAGAAACTCATTTTCTTTATAAAGTTACCCTTTGAAAAACAATCTTTGAACAGAGCCCTCTTGTAAGAATATTCACTACCTAAATGATAGTCCTTTATATATTTATTCTTCAAGTGTGTCCCCCCCCCCACCAATGTAGTTTAAATTAATAAAATCACAGCCCTGTCATAAGCTTGCCTTTTTATTAGACCAAAGTGAAACTATACTTCTATTTTCAGTATAAAATTAATGATAGCATTAGAAATTGTAGGAGTGCCAACCTCATGTTGCTACAGTGATAAAGTTTAGCACATTTGTATAACAACTAACACCATCTCAGAGTATCTGGGGCGGAATTACATGTTAATTTTAAAGCACATAAAATAGTTAAAAATCAATTTAAAGTTAAGGTTTTAAAAGCATAATGTCTTTTGAAGGATTGCATATTGATTTTAAATATAACTATCTAATTATACATGCATGGACTAAGTATGAAGTCAACTGCTTTGTAAATGCCAGGAGGCTATTTTTCTGTAATAGTTGAGATGCTTACGGGAAACTAGATTGCTGTATTGCTGGCTAAGAAAATGGCTTGTGAGGTTATTTACAAGTTTTGCCCCATGGTCACTGCCATACATCAATAATAGGTATTATTATAGACAAAGTCTAAGTGTTTTCTGCTTATAGAGCATTATAAATTCTGTTCAGAGTATTTTCTTTACATTTTTGCCATCATTCACTTTTCCTTTTTTGGCTGTGTTATTGCCAATAGAATTTAATGTAGTACATGGTTTCAATTGATAAAGATAATGATGTATGTCTATAAATTGCATTCACTGACTAGATTATAATTTTGCAGTTCCATTATGCCTATTGCCAGTAAAATTACTGTTTTTATAAGCTTTGTTTTCTAGACTTTGTGTTTTTTATATGTTTATATCAAGAAAAGCATAATCAAGAAGCATGTCTTTGCAAAATTTCAAATCGGTGATTGCTTTCACCACACAAAATAAAACAAGCTGGGAAATTTATAGAGAACTGATTTTATTTTTGCACCGAGGTAGTAGCAGTTTCGTGTAATGTAAATATGCTTGCATAGATGTTTCCTAGATGGATCCACAGGAATTACTTTATTTCACACTGAATAAAAATTAGTAGTTTTCCGTGTGAGCGAAAATGCTATTTGTATGTTGTTCTGATAATTTAGTAATGCTTACATTGCTTACTGTCGGTAAATTACATCATTTTGTGAGAAAGAAAGTACACATTTAGTAAATAGAATAGGTGCAAAATCTTTTTACTCCATTATGTAAATGTTACATGTAGACATTTGTGTAAGTAGAATAAAGTAAATTGGTCATTTACAAATAAGACATCACGAAAAGCACGGTAGCAAAGAGTACATACATTGTCATTGTGCTTTCTTTTTTTTCTTTTGGTGTCTTCTACATTTTTTCCTGCACAGCCATGTCCATCCACACCTTTCCTGCCACAGATGTATTCACGGACACAAAAGGTGTGAGAAACCAGCCAGTTCACCTTTCCAAAGTGTGACTCCAGGACCCAGCTATTACCCAAAGACTTAAACTGAGCACCAAGGAAAGAGGTTGATGCAGGAAGCTTAAAATGCTGTGGGTTTCATTTCTGTACCATCAGTAACCTCCGTTTCATGATTCAACATTTGAGATGTGAATAATTTACAACAATAAAAGTGAGAGCGCATTTATGTGGATTAGAAGTAAATAATTTAGTTCTAAAATGCGGGATGCCCCTACTAATGAGAAACCATTGAGAGATCTTCAGCAGATGTCTTCAGTGGACTCTGCAAATGTGTGAAAGTTTATGATTTGAAAATTTGTTCCTTTATTTTTTTTTTTTCCAGTTAGAAATTAAATAAGCACAGCCACGTGCATAGTGGGGAGAGGGGACAACAGAAGGAAAAATGCAGTTATGAGTTGGGGCACATTTTGATGGTGGACATGAGTGGCCTCATCTCTTGAATTATGATTTAAATGGTATTAACCTGTATGTGTTGATAAAGGGCAGATGATTCTCTAGGAATTTTTTTTTTTTTAACAAATAATGCATAAATTTTATTTCATTTAAATTGGACTCTTGCAGTGCATGATGGGGTAAGCTGAGGAGCGGTGTGACCATATTGACTTACCCAATGGAGAATTAGATAATTACTGCCAAATGCACTTGATAGAGTCAAAGTACCAGAATAGGATTACACTCCTTTTCAGACTTTGTGCAAGCGCATCCTTTTGGAAAATATAGCAGAATTCCAACTTCCATTCCCTTTTTTAAAGATTTTACTTTTAAGTAATCTCCACACCCAACGTGGGGCTCGAACTCACAACCCTGACGTCAAGAGTCGCTTGTTCTACCAACCGAGCCAGCCAGGTACCCCTAAGTCCTATTCCTGATTTAATTATTTACCAGCCATGGGACCTTCAGCAAGTTCCTCAGCCTTCTTGAACTTTGCTTTCCATATTTATAAAAATGTGACTAAGAGTAGTACCTACTCATGTGGTGGTGGTGAAAGTTAAATTAGATGATACCCCAAGTGGAAACGCAAATTAAAACTACAGTGAGCCACCACCTCACACCTGCCAGAATGGCTGTATCAAAAAGACAAGAAATAACAAGTGTTGGCGAGGACATAGAGAAAAAGGAATCCTTGTGCACCGCTGGTGGGAACACACACTGGTGCAGCCACTGTGGAAGACAGTATAGAGGTGCCTCAAAAAATTAAAAATAGAACTACCCTATGATCCATCGATCGCACTACTGGGTATTTACCCCCAAAATACAAAAACACTAATTCAAATGATCCCTGCACCCCATGTTTATAGCAGCATTGTTTACAACAGCCAAGATACGGAAGCAGCCCAAGTGTCGGTCAACAGGTGAAGGGATACGGAAGATTCAGTGTGTGTGTGTCGTACGCGTACACACACACACACACACACACACACAAACACACACACACAAAACGGAATATTGTTCCGCCATAAAAAGAATGAAATCTTGCCATTTGCAAGGACGTGGATGGATCTAGAGAGCATAATGCTAAGTGAAATAAGCCAGCCAGAGAAAGACAAATACCTTATGACTTCACTCATACGTAGCATTTAAGAAACAAAACAAAGGAAAAGGAGCCAAGGAAAAAAAAGAAAACAGAGAAAGAGAGAGAGAGAGAAACCAGGAAACAGACTCTTAACTTTGAGAACAAACTGATGGTTACCAGAGGGGAGGTAGTGGGGGGATGAGTGAACTAGGTGATGGGGATTAAGGAGTGCACTTGTCATGATGAGCACTGGGTATTGTATGGCAGTGTTCAGTCACTATATTGTACACCAGAAACTGACATAACACTGTATGTTAACTCTACTAGAATTAATTTTTTTTTAATTAAATTTTTTTGTTTTAAAAGAGGGGCACCTGGGTGGCTCAGTCAGTTAAACATCCCACTCTTGATTTTTGGTTTGGTTCATGATCTCACGGCTTGTGGGTTCGAGCCCCATGTCAGGCTCTGTGCTGGTGGTACAGAACCTGCTGGGGATTCTCTCTCTCCCTCTCTCTCTGCCCCTCCCCCACTCACACATGCGTGCTCGCTCTCTCAAAATGAATAAATAAACATTTAAAAATTTTTTTAAAGAAATGCTAGGCTGGGATGGCAGCAGAGGAAGTCGTAAAAATTTGGCAAGTATCATATTTAGTTGTAAGTTGGCACCAACAAGAGCTACTGACGAACTGAGAGGAATGTGAGAGACAGGTAGGAGTCTAGGACACCTACATTTTGGTTTGAACAGCATGGAGTTGTCAACGACTAAGACGGTAAGGAAACAAATGGCATGTGCATATATGAGTAGCTGAATGTAGTGAGTCTGTGACACTATAACAATAAAATAACCAAAGTTATTGAGGACTTCGCCCACAAAAACGATGATAACCCCAGTGTTTAGCACCAAGGCTTAGTATATGGTATTTAAGAACTGTTGGCTAGTATCCATTATTTTCACATAGTTAATTTTAATACTTTTCAAGAAGTTGTATGGAGGCCACAAACAAAGACTTCGTAGAGATCTCATTCAGGTCCTCCGCTTTGCCACACATTAACCGTGTGGACTTGTGCGGATTCTTTTCTAAGCCTTGGTGTCCTCATCTGTGAAATAAGGATGATAATAACTGAGCATGAAACAACATACATATGGCACTTAACACAGTGCCGACCTCATAGTAATCCCTCAGAGAATTTATATGTGCCTGTGTGTATCTGTTTCTGTGTTAGATGATAATATGAGTACACTGGAACACACTATAGAAAGACTTGAAACAGCTTCTGTACCAGCACCCCAACCCGCAGTCCTTTGCTGGATGACCTCCTTCCAGAGTACCTACAATTCTCAATAGATTGGCTGTTCTGCTTCCTACCTCGCAGAAGCTCACCAGCAGCAGGCTGAAAGTGAAACAGGAGCTAGAAATTTGGGATACTTTGCCGCACTTAGTAAGTGCTCAATAAATGTACTAACCTGAATTGAGGGATTTTTAACATAGTACAAAGGATGTTTAAAATGACTCCCCCTCCTTTCAAAGAAGACGAAGTACACATCCATTTACAAATCTTTATGTGTCAAAAGGCATGTAAATGTTACAGAAAGAGGAAAATTCCATGGAACCATTTAAATGAGGGTGCATGTATAGAAATCTCTTTCCTTAGAGATGTGGGCTAAGTGTGGAAATCGTTGCTATGATTACCTCCACTTTCCATTTCATCTGAAAGTAGAGACCTGGTATCAGCATTTTCTTTTTAATGATCTACTTCCACCTGTGTTACTGTCCTTAACTAACCTGTCCAGTGCCATTGGTCATGAGCATGAAGTCCTGCTGAGAGACTTGCTTCTGGAGAAAAGCCTGTCTTTCCTAGGTAAGTATTACTTACATTCTCTCTAGCCTGTATTATCTCCATGAGTGCTTAAATATATATTTTTAAAAATCTTCCACTTGCACTTACTATGTGCTAAAGGAAGAGAGAACGATGATGATTGATGCTGTGCACGTTATCTTTCATTGATTTAGAACTGAGCAGGAACTCGGTTACCTAATCCCTGTCTATACAGCACATGCACAGGCTTGCAATTAATATTTTATAGAATAAGTGGCTGAAAAAGTGCTTTAATATCTGTTGCAGTATTACTTTTGGTGTCATGAGGTATTAGCCATAATCTAGGCCTGATGAGCAAAAGAAACACAAGAAATATTGTCTCTAAGATGCTTTATATGTTAAAAAGAGTAGCTGGAAAAATTCATGTTGGGTATGTTTGTCTCATGTGTGGAATCGGATAGTTTTCCTTGAAAGCCAGATATTAAGGTTTTATTATTTTTATATGATAGATTTAGTGTAATCACCATACATGTAGTGTGATTTTTAAAAATATAACATGTATACATGGCCGTGTGTCTTTTCATGTGCCAATGTAGGATCCTTCTACAGATTGTTATTTTTTTCAACATGTGAAGCACTAAAAATAAGCCTTGAAGGGTATACATGTGATAACTGATCACAGAAACCATAAAGCACTCTACAGTGAATTAATTCCTCTTCTCCATTGTAAATGTGGTAATTTGTAAAGGTTCTATACAGACCCAAGTGTGCATTTTACACATCTGTTTGTATGTAGATATTTAAGTCTTCATAGTGTGGGGTGTTTTTTTAGGAAAAAAAAAAATCACAGAATATTGGATTACACGATCTTTGTCCCAGAATGGACAAAGATTTGACCAAGTAAAGTCCATTAAATAGTCTTATGTCAAGCTGGGGAGGGATGTTGAAGACAAGCCGGCAAAAAGTCTGTTTTAAGTCTTAGTATTCAATATTTTTATTAATGAACTGGACAATGGAGTTGAATGTGTTATAAGGTTGTTGATAATTTTAAGATAGGAGATCTCATAAATATTCTTTAATAGGGGCTAAGGAAAGTTGATAAATTAGGACAATGGCCTCAAATTAATGAATTAAATTTCAATATGTAAAAGGAGCAAGGTTTTTCATGTAAGGACAGCTGAAATGTTCAGCCTAGTGAAAGGGTAAATTAGATAGAAATCACCTTTTAAAATCTAATAAAAAATATTGGAAGTAAAAGCATAAACTCATGGCTTAGGTTAAAAAATTAAATATGCATACAGATGTGTGTGTGTGTGTGTGTGTGTGTGTGTGTGTGTGTGTGTGTATAGCACCCATATTTCCTAGTTCTGTCTGTTGAAGATAACTACAAACAATGAAGAAACCATCTTACAGAAAAAATCTAATCAGACATAGACTATATAATGGCTCAGAACCCGTTGGAATGGATGACCCATGATGCATCATCATGACATACGTCTTAGAACTATGGAGTTCTGATAGTGTTATGAAGTATCTGATCACATTGATCACTCAGATAGTGGCCAATATAGCATGGCCAAATCTGTTTTACTGTTTTGAAGCCACCAGATTTTCAGGACTGCTTGGTATTACTCTTAGCACCATCTGCTTATGGGTAGTCAGGCCCTCAGCATCATTTCTTTGCTTAGCCTAGCTTTTCTCTGTTTCCTTCCTGAGAACTAGAAGACCCCAACAGGGAGGAAGAGCCAAGGCTTAACTGAGTTCCAGGTCCTTTGAGTCCCTTGGTTCTGGGAACTGTGTTAGACTGGTTTGACCTTGGCTAACAAAGACCATGCATGCAGAAACATGGCCAAAGAGTCATTAGCACTTGCATACAAGTTCAGAATGGGGACTTAATATTGATGTGTCCCATCTAGTTCTCTGTGCTATAGGATCTAGAGATAATTATTTTACTGAAGCATACCCAAAGGTGATACTTAACTGATCTTTAAAATAAATGGGTTATGGAATGTTTAGCTGACTCCATGTAATGTTTTTAAGCATCTCCTTATCAGCATACAAAGAAGTTAATTTTATCTATGCACTTTAAGCATTTTAATGCTGAATTATTACATGTTTATTTACAGGTTAAAACATGAGAATTCAAAGCCTTGTGTGAAAGATTGTTATGGGCTGTTCTTTTACCTTGTAAATACCCCCTCACAGTGATTAATTAGATATAAAGTACTTTGCCAGGTAAACTTAGATCATTTTATTTTTTTTAATGTAATTTTTTTGGAGAGAGAGAGAGAGAGCAAGCAGGGGAGGAGGAGGAGGAGAGAGAGAGAGAGAGAGAGAGAGAGAGAGAGAGAGAGAGAGAGATTGATTCCCAAGCAGGCTCTACAGTATCAGTGCAGAGCCTGACATGGGGCTCCAACTCACGAACTATGAGATCATGACCTGAGCCGAAATCCAGAGTCCGGATGCTTAACTAAGTCACCCAGGTGCCCCCATAGATCATCATTTTAAGTGAACTGGAGAAAAATATTGGCATATAAATAAGCCTCTAATCTGATGTTTTCTTGTTTATATGTATATACATCTTGAATTTTGTTGCAGAGACATTACAAACATGTTTGTTATACTTTGAATCTTCTATAAGCCAAAGTAAGGTCTCTCCCTCTCTTTCTGTCTTTCTCATTCTGTTGGTTTCTAATCTGACCAGTACTCTGAAAAGACAAGGATTCTTTATTTTACATGTTAACCCTCCTTAAGAATTATGACTTCCCCGAAACTTTTTATCCCATTTAAAATTTTCCACCCATTGTGCTCTATATGTAATTTTATAAAATATATATTATATCTGACCTTTTTAAAAATAAATAACCTTGGGAGCGCCTGGGTGGCTCAGTTGGTTAAGCATCTGACTTTGGCTCCGATCATGATCTCACGGGCTCAGTGCTGACAGCTCAGAGCCTGGAGCCTTTTTTGGATTCTGTGTCTCCCTTTCTCTCTGCCCTTCCCCCACTTGCACTCTTTCACTCTCTCTTTCAAAAATAAATAAACATTAAATAAATAAATAAATAAATAAATACCCTTTCTCTGAACCCTAATAATTTTTTTACTTTCCTTGATCCATAATCACATACTGAGCAGTTGCTGTGGCACAGGATTTAACCCAGCACTATTGGAAAGAAAAAAAGAAGAGTCCTTTTCATTGAAGATTTGTGTATACTCATGGATTTATCCGATTTTATAGATTATCCATTTGCACTTCTACGGATAGGTACATTGTATTCAGAGAAATCAAAGTTGAATAAATGTTTACTTTTTCAAACTAAGAAATCTGTTTTATTCATACATTTATTCATTTATTCCAAAAACAAGTTACTGAGTCAGGTACTATCTTAGGAACTAGACATTAAATCAGGTGAAGTCCCTCCTTTCGTGAAGTTATGGTCTAATAGGGAGATAGGCTATAAGCAAATGAATACAGATAATTTCTAGCAATTCTTCAGAGTTCTTATAATTCTTTTATTATTCATGCATTCTTTTCAACTAATTTTTTAATTAATGTATTTTAAAGTTTAGTTTTTTGAGAGAGAGTGCGGGACACTCTCCTCTTTTGAGGAGAGACAGGGAGAGAGGGAGAGAGAGAATCTCAAGCAGGCTCTGCACCATCAGCGCAGAACCCGACATGGGGCTCGAACTCACGAACCATGAGATTGTGACCTGAGCCAAAATTAAGAGTCAGATGCTTAACCGGTTGAGCCACCCAGGCGCCCCTTTTTCAACTAATTTTTGTTGAGCGTGATCTCTACGCAAGTTAGCGCGAAGATGATGATAAGCGTTTCTGTATCCTCGGGTGCTCACAGTGATGTCACACAATACCACTTCCAACTCAATGAGAACATAGTTCCATCTCTTGGGCATCTTTGTAGGTATTCACTTGATTATACTGATAATGAAAATAAATGCATTCAAGGCTGTTGTCATGCTACTTCTATCAAACATTTGAAAGAAAGGTACAGATTATACTAAAACTCAAGAGCTACCCTTTACATATGAAGAAAATGCTGCTGGCTCATAAGCTACTTTTCCTGAAGTGGTGATAGAATTTTACTTACTCACCTGCTCGTGTTCACCGTTGCCTTCCTGTCACCATGTGCTTCCAGGATGGCTAGTTGAGTTCATTAGCTTGGCTGCCTTACCACTACACTAACCACTCTTTGCTTTTGGTGGTTCGGCACACAGATGTCTTTTAAGTGCTTACTTTGGGCAGGCACCATTAGGAACACAGGAATAGAGGTTGAATCAAACATGGAGCCTGCCAGGAAAATTTTAGATAAGTTTAAGTTTCAGGTAAGTTCATGGCAGTTCTTTCCAAGGAGAGTTAATATAGAACTAACATTTATAGGTCAGCATTTAAAGTCTGAGAAGATCACAAAGAACCTGCTGCCCACTCCTAGGCTGGGAGGCACAAAGTGCCCTCCTTCGCTCTTTCTCCTTCTCTCCAGCTGCTTTTGGGGAGTGCTTTTCTTGCACGATCCCAATGTACCGCACTCTCCCCCTTTCCCTTTCTCTGTCCTCCCTCCATAAAAAACGGCGCCCCACCTTCCTTGGCTTTTCTCTCCCCCAGCTCACCTCCCCACACCACATACCTGCTGCTGAGTTGTGTGGCTCAAGTTATGCAGATTGTTGTGTTAATCCCCAGATCAGTTTCCTAGGCATGCAAAATGGGTTTGCTGATCTAGTTGCGTTTCAGGGACGAGGCAAGCCTAGGGTCTCCATGCTGCTCTGCCCTTGGAACTCCCCTCTCCTGGAAAGGCTTCACAGGGAGCCCTTCTTAAACTCTGGGTTGACCCAGCAAGCACTGTGATCATCCATATCCCCTCTGCTAAGGGTTTGTTCCATTTCGGATATCAACAAAATAGAAAACCTATTTTAACTGCTGATAGAGATGTTTTGACTTTTATCTCTCAAATGATGAATAAGGCCATGTTTTGTTATTATTGCTTCCCCCTCCCCCATGCCCCCCCGCCTCCTTCTCATGGGTAAAGGCAGGGGAGGAAAGGAAAATAGTGGGACAAGAGGCAGGGGAGGAAAGAAAAATAGTGAGAAGACAATAAGACTGTTTGCACTGTCAGGGGGCTATGAAAGAGCTTATACCAAAGACTGGAGACAAACTGTTCATCCCCCGTGGGCTGGCATGTCTCTAGGTCAGAGGGACTTTCATTAGTGGCTTCCGCAGCCACTGACTGGTGCAAATTCTTATTACGTTTGGCTTAATAAGGATAGCTCTGGAGATATTTTATTCTTTCCAGTGAATGTCGCCCTGGTAGTGGAAGCTAACAATTATTTTGACTGACACCTGAGAGGCATTTGCTTTATCCCCACCTCGCCCTCCCATGTTTGGGCTTGCCTTATGACAAACCAGCAGATTTTACGTGGGTGCTTTTCTAGCATTCGTGTATTACTCTGTGGGATTCCAGGAGGGTATAATCTGTAAAGCCAGGTAGGCTTAGTGAGGGATGTCCTTTGCTGTAAAAAAATTAGGATCTTTGTTTCTAAGAGTTCATCTGCTCCTGCTGCTTTATTCCCCACCTGAAACAGTAATGCTCTGCTGGGGAAGTGATTATGATGTGACAAACGGGGGATTGTGACTTCAGGTGAAGAACCGGCAGCAGGAACAGATGAGATTTAGAGTACTAAGGTTGTGTTTATGTGCAGATGTTAGCAGTAGAGAATAAGGGACTAGGAATAAAACACATGATTATCTAGGCTAAAGAGAACTGACCTGGTTGGTATTTCATAAGGTATCAACTATTTAGGAGTGTCTGGGTGGTTCAGGCAGTCAAGTGTCCAACTCTTGATTTCGGCTCAGGTTATGGCCTCACGATCGAGCCCCTCGTTGGGCTCCAGGCATGGAGCCTGCTTAAGGTCCTCTCACTCCCTCTCCCTCCTCCCCTCCCCCATGCATGCACACACGCATGCTCTCTCTCTCTCTAAAAAAAAAAAGAAAAAAGGTATCAACTATTTAAATTCCTAGCTCTCCAAAGGTTACAAAGTAAGATACAATTTTCAGAATAACAAGAATAGGATACTGGAGATGGGATATGGGGAATTGGGTCCTGTTCTTCCTTCCTGAGGAAATTGTTGGGATTCAGGATCATCTTATTCCCCTTATTAAATATGCTTGTGTGTGCTTCTCCCTGGGACCAAGGGAAGAGAACCGTGGACATACATATATGCTGCTAGAACACCACATGCTCCCTGGAGCTTTGACAACAGGTTACTCTGTGCACCTGCTATATAGTAGTCTTTCTGCTCTGGGCCCTTCCCTTGCCGTGGCCCTGGTTAGATAACTCACGTCTGCTGCTTGTCTGCTACCCTGGCCACTGAAGAGATATTGGAACTCTTTTGGTTGTGACGAAAGTGTAATCGAAAAATTATATATACACACACACAAGGAGAACTTATTGGTTCAGCAGTATACTTGGAAAATCCAAAAGAGAGAAGTTTGTTTCTGGCGTGTGTAGAATCCAGAACACAGAAAATAATGTCATCAGCCTCTCTTTTCCCCCTATTATGTTCTGCTTTTTTAAGTGTTGGCTTCATTCTCAGGCAACAAAGATGATCCCTGGCAGTCACTAGTTTGTTTATTCCTTAGACTCGGAGAAAAGTTGTTGATTCTCTTTTGTCCCATAATGAATCTGAGGAAGGACTCTAATCAGCTAGTCTGGGTCAGGTGTCCACCCCTGAGGCTGATAGTTGGGGGTCACAGTACCGGTCACCAGAATCACATTGTAAGTAGGATGGAAGTCCCAAACAGGATGGGATGCAGGACGAAAACTCAAAACATCTCCACAGAAAATTAACTACAGGTTGGAGCGTTAGTCTCCATAAACCAAAGGCATTGAGAGTCAAATCTGATCCTGCTGTAGTAAGATTGGCTTCGTGTGTGTGTGTGTGTGTGTGTGTGTGTGTGTGTGTGTGTGTGTAGAAGATCCATTTTGTGACTCAGAACTGCTACTGTTCCTTTCTTCACCGATATTGGTTCTGGGACAGATGGAACTGGCCCTGCAGAAGGCTCTAACATCAATGACTACAGCTAGCAGAGCTGGGGCAAAGGCTAATCATCCATTCCTTGGAATTTTGGAGTTGGAAAGTGTTGTAGTGCCCATCGAATGCCCCCTGTTCTGTTTGGAGGAAACTGGCCCCAGGCCATAGCCTGTGCCTTTCCAACCACTTGCCCTGTATTCTTTTTACTCTGCCATTCTGATTCGTCCCTTCTTTTGTGGCATTACACCAAAAGAATTTAGAATGTGGTGTAAAATATAGAAGACTTCTACTTTTGTTGTTCATATTCATATTGTCTGTCTCCACAGCCACCAGTCGGCAGGGACCAGCCTGCTCAGCTCCACTTTGCACTGTCCCAGCTTTGTGACCTCCCATTTGTCTCCTATCTTTAGGGCATTTCAATTTTCACTAGTATTGTCCCCTGAAGACATAAGCAAAGGACGAGGTCAGAGCAGTCAGTTGTATTCCTTAGTAGTAGCTTTGATAAGAGGCTTTGGGGGAAGAGGTTGAAACTAATGGCTGTAATGAAATTTTGGGTTCTCTAAAGATTTCATTTATCTGTGCTGTGGGTCTCCCCATGAAATGCATATCTGTTCTGTGTCTCTGTGCACATAGTTTGCATATCATAGTAACATCTATTACTGAAACCTTGCTGACTTCTTAAACTGGGTAGAAAACTGTGAAACTCTTTGAGAACATAAAAATATGGGATGGGGCGGGGGGCCCATAGCTCCAAGTATTGAATGAGAGTTTGGTGGGGGGGGGGGAACACAAGAAAACAAAATGCGAGAATAGAAAAGATTCCATCAACACATACGAAAACTACAATATATCTTTTGCCCTTCTTCAATTTAGTAGAAATTTAATAGGTGTTAAAATTCTTTTTATCAAAGAATGTATTTTAGCCTAGCATTTTAGAAGCCTTTTGACAAATTCATAGATAAAAGGCCTGGTCAGAATGTTACTTTTCATTTTCAGGCGTTGTGAACTGGAATTTTGCATAATTTTCCTGGGAATAACTGTATTTCTTAACATTTTAAAGTCTTTTAATAAAACAAACAAAAGAAAACCTCTTACTTTTCCTTGGTACTCCTCATGCCCTTTTATGATTCTTAAGTATATGTTAACTAGTTTCAGATGTGTTTTGTTCTCTGACTCAAAATCAGCCCTTTATTTTAGAAAAAGAAATTGTGTAATTAGTACTTAATTGCTTTGGATATTTTGGGGCATTTAGAGGAGAGGGTAATTAAAAGGCCAGAGAAATTAAACTTTCACAGTGTTCTTTAAGTATGTGTAAATTCCTGTTTTAAATACCCTGCAAAGGCAGGCCTGACAACCTAAAAATAAATGAAGACCTGAGATGCTTTTAAAAATTTAACCTCAGTTTTATCTGTGGATGCAGTTTCATTGATTTTTTTAAAATTTCAATTGGAGAGAGGACCACCGAAATGCTAGAAATCGAGAGATTATGTAGTTCATTTCCTTTTCAGGCACATGTAACCTAAATACTATCAGACAATGGCCATCACTTCTTCCGTGCTTTAAGATCTTCCAGCAGGAAAATAAGAATTTTTCCCCTACTTCATAAGTGTCACACATGATCAAATTTAATTAAAAGAGGTATATGGTCTGTTAGGACCAACTAGAATGTGGTTGAAGCAGGTTTTTACCTGTGTCTTTAGCTATCCAAGAGGCCTAGGTCTTGGTGAGTCATTTAACTCCTCTGGGCCATTTATATCATGTACAAATTGGAATACTGGACTAGTAATCTCTAAGACTTTTCAGGCTCAGAAATACTGTGGTTTGTGAGTCACACACATTATCTAAAAAATCCTGCATTTTGTGGATCTTGAGGCTAAGAAGGCTGCTTTAAGCAAGAATATTCTGTTAATTTTGATAGTGAATGCTTGAACTGTGACATTAAGCAACTCAGTAGTTATGAAATATATTGGGTATTTTTAACATGTACCTTAAATATGAGCCTTACTTCCAATTTCCTATATTCACTGCATAAGATAGGTACACAGGATTGGAGGTTGATTTCATATTGATCTCCAACATTTTGGGAAGCTGTACTGAAAGTGCTGTTTTTAAAACATTGTTATTCCTCTTTTTTGCCCTTTCTAGTTAATTTTATTCTTTTTTTTTTTTTTTTTTTTTTTTTCCCACTCAAAGTATGAGGTTACTTAAACAGTCAGTTTTCCATTTGGGAAGTTCAAAGAATCTTAAGTAGCCATTTGGCTCCATTATGTACAAAGAGCTATAAGAACCTCGATGAAATGTATAATTCTCAAGGAAAATATAGATTGCAAAACTGACTGTAAAAGAGATAAAAATCTAAACAGATTGATAGCTATCAAAGAAATGGGAAAAGTAACCAAAGGGCTGCCCACCAGAGTAGCACCAGGCCCAGATTGTTTTCTGTGAGGAATTCTACCCATATTTTAAGGAATGGATAATTCCAATGTTATTTAAAATACTGTAGATCAAAGACAAAAGTAGAAAAACTTCCCATGAGTGTTAAGGAAAGGGAGGCAGTTCCTTCTTTGATGATCAAGATGAACCTCAGAGCAAACAGTTGGGACCAAGGATGAAAGATAGCAGTAAGAGGTATCAAATAAAACCTTGAACTTTGGGCCACATTTTTTTTTTTTTTTTTTTTTTTTTTTTGTCTCTGTGTCTTGTTGATTAATGGAAAGTTAAATCAGGAGAGAAAATTATTAAGTCAGTCTAGTTAGGCTTTGTAGAAGGCATGGATATTCTTTAAAATGTACTTGTATTTTATTCAGTTTAGCTTTTTGAACATTAAATACAAAGCATATGTTGGTGGTAAGAGTGAGGCAATGAATAGGTTTTAAAAAATGAAAAGGAAACATTTCCCGTTCTCAGACTAGAGGCTTCATGCCCGGTCTATGGAAAATAGGGAGTAAGCACCATAAGACAAGGGAAGGAAGAAAGAGTGAAGCAGAAGGGAAGCAATGTGGGCTGATGATTGAGCATAATCTCTAGATCATGGAGTTGGAACCATGACAAGATAGTCAGAATGTAAATCCATACCCAATGGTTTGGGTAATCTAGTGGTAAGGAATCTTTTTAGGCTGGGGGGCCAGGAAATGAGCATAAAGACCAGGAAATCAGGCCAGATGGATGGGGCTGACCTTAAAAATCTCCCCATAGGATGATCCATGATAGAAACTTTTCCTGGGGCCTAAACCAGGTGAAGAAGGCCACCTGCTCATAATGCTACTCCCTATTCTTGTGCTGTCATTTCCTCTGAACTTTGCCCACATCATTCTATGGGCAAAGTTAAAATAGGCAGAGAGGGAAAGGTTAATACCTGAGGTCCCTGGGTGGGGGAAAACACATATTTTGGAACAATGCTGGGAGCATTTGAAAACAGCAAACCCCCTCGGGCGTAAAGTTCCTCTTAAGAATGTAATAGACACCATCTACTCCCCCTCAGGATCTCCTCAGGAATTTGACAATCAAAATACCTAACTAAAAAAAGTATCCATAAAACTTACGTTACACAAGGGACAGTATGACCAGTTTGACTCCTCACACAATGGAGTCAAGCCAATCAGGAATGGACAACCTAGCACCTAGAGTTATTCAGCCAGTTAGGGTAGAACCTGAGAAGGAAGGAGGGGGAAGGGAAGGGGTGCTGACTAGAACCTTGTACAACAATGACCCTTGCCTAAAGTAGCAGACATTCATTTTCAAATGGCCCCTCTCTGTAAAGAGAGCTTTCCTTCTATTCTTACTTTCTAATCTTATACTCTAATAAACTTTTTCCTGCTGCTCATTTTGTGTCCACCTCTTCATTCTAAGCAGCGAGACAGCGAATCTCATGTATTGAGGTGAAAAATCCTGCAACAATTCTCTCTTCCTTTTTTGGGAAATCTAGGATGAAAGAAACAATGTGAAGGTTGAAACAGGAATGGTAAGGCAGTGAGACTTTAGTAAATAAAAGAATGGGGTAGAGACCCAATAAATAACATGGTATTTCAGACATGTGGAATAACCTCTTTACTCTCAATATATATATATATGATATCACTAGTGGTGACACAGACTTCTAGAAGCTATCCTTTGGGTACAGTTACTATCCGATCAACTTCCTACTGAGAAGGCTGGGGCGGGGGGGGGGGTGGCGGAGAGGGGGAGAATGGAGTGAGAAAGTTCATGGTTACACTTGAAAGTTCTCCACTGAAAAATGGGAAGATTCTCTAGCCTCACCTGATGTTTTCTGCCCATGGTTTAGGGGTGTGTGTGTGTGTGTGTGTGTGTGTGTGTGTGTGTACTTTCACATTAAGTGACAGCGTTTCAATTGTAAGTATTGTGTTGGTAATTTTGGTGCAGTGAACAGGAGTGCAACATGTACCTCCAAAGGGGTTTTAATATGTGCATTTGGATTGGTTGGTGACCTTTGAAATTTTGTTTTGAGCTGCTGTCAGAAACATAATCATTTTTCTTTCTGAAACAGATTTTAACATCTGCAAAGGTTGATCAAGCTAGGATAGTTTTAATGAAATATTAATCTCTGTTTTTTAATGTCAACCCAGCTTTGAAAACTGTTCATCAGCTATAATAACATCACCTCAAGGCACTTGAGTTGCTTTTAATAAATGTCTTTTCCAGTGAATATTCTTGTTGTGGCCAGTGTATCGAGAGGATAAAAATTTTTCCCAGTCTGGTTCATCTGCAGTCCAGTCTTCCAAATTCTCTTGTTTTTAAAGTAAAATTACTTAAATTTGTATTTTCTTATCTCAGTAGTTAAGATTTTTTATATTTCAAGGAGGGGAGATTGTTGTGAATTCTGGCATTAATCCTTCAAAGTCTGGATAAAGGACATTGGCTTTTAACAAAATTTAACTTAAATATCTAGTTTAAATATGTCTTGTCATTAAAAGGTTATTTACGTTTAAAATGCTGACCTTTCAAGATGTACACAAGAGTGTTCTAAAACAGAGTTTCTGAACATTGGCCATGAAACCACTGTCTTGGGCTGACAAATGGATTGGAAATAAGCTACCCAACACTGGGAATGGGCCATTAATTTTAATCAAAGGTGATGCAGGAAGGCGAATGGGATGCATGACAATGTCAACAGCCCAGTAGGTGTTAAGAGACCACACAGCCTTCCTTGTTACTTGGTTGGGCCATTAGTTGAGGTTGGGTGAAGACAGAAAGCCATGTCTGGAATTGAATGACCAGGTCACTCCAAAATCTAATGGAGAACTCTTCATTTCAGAAATCACATTGTAATGCCATTAGAAGTCAAGGACAGCATTTAGAAAATACTGGAAGTTTTTTTTTTTTTTTTAAACCAAGCACCTTGCTAGTTTTTTCCAACTTTCTCAGGCCCCCTGTTTTCCTGCCTCCCTTCCTTCTGAATGGATCATTGATATTTACAGAGGATCAAGAAATCGAACAGACTTACAAAAAAAATCTCAAAGCCCGTTTGCTTTTCAGAATTACATATTGTTAGTTGTAAAACTCTGTTAAATGCCAGAAACAATAGCATACCAAAGGAATTAAGCAGGGCAATTAATTCTCTGTAGTGATCTTATTGTCCTTGTCCCTTTCTGTGTTCTTGTGTGTAGGGATAGTTTTACTAATTGAAACTAAACTTTCTTAATTGCTCTAATGAAAACATTTGCTTTATAATTGTAAAGGCCACTGTGCTTGTGCCTCACTGTAAATTGCCAATATTGGCTGATAGCATTAGTGATATTCATAGTGGTGAAAGCCTTTTCTTTTAATCAGTAAGTATATTTCATTATTTTGAGTATTTTCAATTACAAAAAAGGTAGCAGATGACAGCTTGAATTAATGATATTTATAATAAAGACATAAAAATGCAGAAGGGACAAAGAGGCATTTTTTTTAATCTATGCTTCAGGTTTGTTAAGAAAGTTCATTTATTCTGACACCGCATTGCATGCCTAAGAAAGATATGTATGACTGCATTAGTAATTTTTATACATTTTTAAGAAAAAAAAAGCAATTATATTGCTGTCTTGTTAATGGAACACTGTTAGAAGTAACAGTATTTGTTTTTCCTGTAGATGAAGATCAGCTCCGTGCCAAGGGTTATGACAAAACACCAGACTTTATTTTACAAGTTCCAGTTGGTAAGTCCTTAAACTCTCTTCTGCATTTTTTTTATAGAGAAAGGGGGTGTGTTTCCTCCGTAGACTTTTTGTTTTGTTTTTTACTTTTTGTTAATATTAGCAAATGTAACCAGAGTAGATTAGCTTTAAATGGGTGAAATTGTTGGAAAGGATTGTTTTACAATTACAGACAATAATAGATTCAGAAGAAATCTCTGCCTTGAAAACGTTTACCTCAATTTGGGAAATAAGCATATCCTCTGAAGACATTTGGGGTGCCATTTTCAAGGCATCTCTCTCAATTCTGAATTTTTCCACATGGTTCTGTTGAGAAGCCAGGCTGGCTTGCTTTGGTTTGCTTTCCCGTTACTTGCCCACTTACAGAGGCAGTGTCAAAGTAGGAGAGGTGCTTTCGAAGAGGATGATGTAAATCAAAGGGATATGATTATTGCATTAACGTTCCTCATAAGGAACACATACGATGTGTTGTTTTCTAATTACATCCGTAGATGACAGCAAGGGCTAAGCCTCCGCTTGCTAATTTGAAGTACAGAGAGGCCTAGACAGAGTTCAGTATTTTCAGTCTTCCCTTCTCTTTGCTCTGTATTAGTAATGCTTTGTCCCTTAGCTGTAGAAGGGCACATAATTCACTGGATTGAAAGCAAAGCCTCATTTGGTGATGAATGTAGCCACCATGCCTACCTGCATGACCAGTTCTGGAGCTACTGGAATAGGTAAGGTCCCATTATTTTTCTCTTAAGATAAACGATACTCAGCTGAAATCTCATTAGAAAAAATATTTTGTTTAGCTGGTAAAAATGCTCGTAGCCTTTGTTTCTGGTAAGTACAGAGACTTGATTAATGTATTCATTTCAGATAATTTAAACTTCTCTGCTTTCATAATGTTGCTTCATTTTTTAAAAGTAAAAATCTCTGCATAAGGTCAAAATTAGTATATACTCCCACATTCCATTTTATAGCGATAATATTGGCATCACTAAAACCAGAAGTAATAAGATATGGGGCGTATTACGATATCGACACTAACTTTTTTTCTTTTTGATGTGAAATTTATGCATACTCTCAGACCTTTAAAAATACCTTACCCTTAGCTCTGTGAGGATAGTGTACAAATGATGTGAAAGATCAAAATGATTTACCTTCCAACAGAAAACAGTTTACCTACCAACTTCAAGGCATGGAAATCTTAGTGATTAAGGGAAAAGGTCGGAGGGTCGGAGGGGAGGATGCTTTTGTTATTGAATACCCACCATTCAATATGTGCCTGGGCCTCCACATTCTCTGTTAATCTTCACAAGGAAGTTACTTCTCCTACTTTATACATAACTGATTCTCAGAGAGAAAGTATATGCCTTACAGTTAGTTATCATGCATTTGTCTTTCTCACTCCCAAACCCATGCCCTCTCCAGCGCCTCTCTGTAGTCATTTATAGTACCACTGTTGAAACGTTGGCTTTTTCTAGTATTGAAGTCCCAAGTTTTCACCCCACACATTTCCCCCCGCTTAGAACAGGAGGTAGGGCAAGCAGTAACCTTCCTAGATTAACTCTGTTCCTCAGTCACTGGCCAAGAATACAGTAAGACGACAACACTGGCCCAGATCATTAAGGAATGAGACAGTAACATCTGTGGACAATAGTCTTGTCCTGTGGAAGAAAACAAAACAAAAGAAAACAGTGACAGGCTACAGAATTTGGTATCATATTGTTACTCAGCTTTACAAAAGGCCAGCAGACCTCGTCCGTGACAGCTGTGCTAAACTAAGCCCACTTTTTGCCATGGTAACAATGATCATGACAAAATGCTGAATGTAATGGCTTTCTTGATTTTCTTGTGTAATTGTGCGTAGCATCCGAGCTTTACTTTACAGGGATGGAGGAGGAAAGTGCAAAATGTTTTAGAAATCAATGCTGCTTCAGCGTTCCCTGTCTTTTATTCAGCCATTATTCAAATTAGTAGTAATGTGGCAAATTGAATTTTAGATTTTTAGCAATTTTCTGAGTTCGAAATAGTAAAGAAAGAATCATCTTTGATGCTATAGGGAAAGCAATGGCAAGAAAATCAAATTGTGTAAGTTTAGTTTGCTAAAGCATTTTTAAAAACTGATAAAATCATTATGCACGGAGACCGTGTCCCCACTTTGGTGCTGGTCAAGCCTTTCATGGGGAACAATAACAAATTGAATTCCAAAGAGTAGAGCTTGCTTAAAAATTCCAAAATCATATTTTCTTTCTAAAATAACTCTACATGTATTGAGTGCCTACTGTGTACCTAGCACTCTCTATTTTAGAGGCTGGTTAAATAATCTAGTCAGTAATCAGCCTTCTATACATTGTTGACCTGGCTGGAGGACATGTGAGCTATAGATAATTTAATACAGTTGCCTTTGGACTGGATTTTAGATTATTCTGCTGTGTGCTACTTTTTCTATTTCAGTGATGCTTTACTTACATGATTATTGGTTTACATTCCCTAACCATTTTCTTTGAATATACACCAGCTACTGGGCATGATTCATTTAGGGCATATTGTGTGATAAAGGAAAAGTAGCCCTTGGTTTTGAATCATTCTAGGTCATCCAAGGAGAAAATACTCTACACAGAATTCAGTAGTTTTACCAAATGTCTGCGGAGAGGCCAAGAAATGGAAGTAGTGGTGACATCCAAAATGGAACACAGAGGCAATGACTTGGACATAAAATTTTGATTATAACAGTGACACAAACTCACCAGTGATAGGGCATTTTGACTTAGCCCATTTATGAAAGTATGGAATCCTACTCTTTATATTTAGCCTCAACATAACTCACATACTAGTTGCTAAAATTGTTGAGAGTGGAAAAAAATCATCTCTCCCACCTGTGGATAGCCTTTCAAGGAGGCTGTTGGTTGGTTGGCATTTGGGTTAATTGCTTCATTTGTATAAGCAGCCTCTAGTTAACATACGCACTGTTATCAAATTGTCACTTTTTTATGTACGTATGTATGTATGTTTATTCATTTTGAGAAAGAGAGGGGAGAGAGCTTTACGAGCCAGGGAGGGGCTGAGACAGAGAGAAAAAGAGAGTTGGGGGTGGGGGGAGAGGGAAACAGAATCCCAAGCAGGCTCCATACTCAGCACGGAGCCTAAAGTGGGACTCGATCCCACGGAACCACGAATTCATGACCTGAGCAGAAATCAAGAGTCTGAAGCTTAACTGACTGACCCACCCAACACCCCTGTCACACTATTTTTAGATTAAACGTCGGATTTTATAAGAAGACTGTTCAATTAATATTTGTAGAATTGTGACCTTGTATAAGCCCTTTTTCTCACATAAGTAATTACAGAGCCCTTAGTTCTTAGCTTAATGTTTCTAAAAGAGTTTTCTTTTTTTATATAAGTTGCTATTCTTACTCATTATTTCAGCACCTTTTGACAATGTTGATCATACCCTGTGTCTTTCTTAAAATGTCTTTTCTTGACTTCCAAGAGGTACTCTAGTGGGTTGCTTCCTACCATTCCAGCAGCATACTCTGTCTGCTTTGCTGGCTTTTCCTCCTCCCAGCTCCGTGGGAAGAGGGCCCTGGAACTCAGTGCTCACCCCTCTTCCCTTTGCCCTCTACATTCACTCCTGCATGCTCCCTTGGAGATCTCATCGGAGACTATGGTTTTATATACCACCTCTATAATAGTATCTCCTAATTCTTGCTCCCAGTCCTAATATTTCCTCTGAGTACAAATTTGTCTCTGCAACTGTCCACTCATGTCTCCTCTTGGATATCTAATGGCTATTTCAGACTTAACAGGTCTGACGTTAAGCCTTTGATTTGCCTCCTCAGGCTCGTTGCTTCCCCCGATTCCTCCCAAGATCAATTAATGGCATCACAGTTTGCCCAAGTTGCTCAAGCCAAAGACCTAACCCATCACCAGCCTACCCAAAAGTCCTCAGCTCCATCTTTGCCATATCTCCAATCATGCCGCAGCATCACCTTCTTACTTGGCATCACCTCGCTGTCTGTCATCACCTCTTGGACGGTTGCTGGAGCTTCCAAAGTGGTTTCCATACATTAACTGTTACCGTCCTATAGTCCGTTTTTCCTACCCTAGCTAGAGTGACTGTTGGGTAATACAAATCAGATTGTGTTGCTTCCTGCTCAAAACTCCTCAGTGGCTTCCCGTCACGTTTAAAATAAAACCCAAACTCTTTCACATGACATTCAGAGCCCTGCATGATCTGGCCCTCCACCACCCCCAGTTATTTGCACATCTACCTCTCTCTCCCTCTCTCCCTCTCCCCTCAACTAAGGCTCCCTCTCCCTCTTAGACTTCTGGGGCCACACTGGCTTTCTGGGCCTTCCTTAAATCTACACTGCTGATTTCTACTTCAGAACTCTTACTCTGGCTAATTTGTCTGCTTGGAGTTTTCTTCATTTGAATCTCCACATGGTAAACTTTTCACACCATTCAGGTGTCTGCCCACATTTCCCCTCCTCAGGGAAACCTTCCCTGACCACTCAGTCTAAAAGGCCTCACTTAAGTCATCTCTCCCTTCTCACTTAGTTGGACCTTTCTTCCTAATATTTATCCCTTTTTGAGGGAAAGAATAAACATTTAAATAAGCATCAATTTGTTTGAATACAAGCCTTTATTAAAGGGGTTTTCCTTTTGTATGGCTATATGTAGTATGCCCCTCATTCCTTTGTAATCAAAGCTTCAGATATTTTCCCCGGTTTAATTAACCTCAGAAAAATCTGAATTTCGAATGCCATCACCTTCCCTGAAGCCAAAGATATTGAGTACAGAACATAAGCTGCCTCTCCCATGAGCAGGCCCCTATCCCAGGTATGAAACTTGATTAAATAACTCCTCAAGCTGCAAGTCTCTACTTCTGTGGAGTTAAAGGAAATAAAAAAGGCCTCTGAGAAGCAGCATCTGGACCATAATACAGCCCCAAATTCTATAAGACTATATATACAATTGTATAGAAAATACATACAGGGGCGCCTGGGTGGCTCAGTCGGTTAAGCATCTGACTTCGGCTCAGGTCACGATCTCGCGGTCCGTGAGTTCGAGCCCCGCGTCGGGCTCTGTGCTGACTGCTCAGAGCCTGGAGCCTGTTTCAGATTCTGTGTCTCCCTCTCTCTCTGACCCTCCCCTGTTCATGCTCTGTCTCTCTCTGTCTCAAAAATAAATAAAAACGTTAAAAAATTTTTTTGTTTTAATTAAAAAAAAAAAAGAAAATACATACATGTTGGGTGCCTGGGTGGCTCAGTTGGTTAAGCACCGCCTTCAGCTCAAGTCATGATCCCGGTTCGTGAGTTCGAGCCCCACATTGGGCTTTCTCTGCTGTCAGCACACAGCCCACTTTGGATCCTATTCCCTTCTCTCTGCCCCTCCCCCACTCGTATGTTCTCACTCTCTCTCTCTCTCTCTCTCAAAAATAAACGTTTAAATTTTTTTTAACTTAAAAAAATACATGCATATTTACACACATACAGATATCCCATATACATAGGACTATAAATATAAATTGTATAAAAACCATATTTCCTTATGCAATCAATACCCCAATAACCTTTCCATTCTACTTCTATAGTCAAAAAGTGACTTCCTTGACAATTTGGCCAGTATTACTAAGTATATTTTCATATTCTGATGGTGACAGGTTTAAAAAAAAAAAAAAAAGAAAAGAAAAACCAATTCTATAATCTGAGTCCAAATTACATGCATGGGTTCTGTATATACACGTGGCCTTTCAGAGACATAGGAGTAGACACCCTGTGCTCACTTTTAGTGTTTGGAGATAAAGTGGGTCCGTCTGAATGAAAATTTTAAGTGACGCTAAATATCAAAGATCTGCCAGCAGCTAAGGCAGCACGTGAACAGTGCCCAACAACTCCTGATCAAGAAGGTGGGAATCCCAACCACAAGTTCAGCCCTGCCATCTGCCATTCTGGACACACTCTGGCACACTGTCACCAGTGGCATCTATTACAAACTACAGTGCACTTTGCATGTATTACCTCTTTATTTCTCTCAAAGAGGATCGAAACTTACTGACTGGCAAGGACAAGTCAAAGTTTTGTTTCAACATGATTTTCCAGTGTAGTGATCCTTGAAACGATGGGAGGAATCTCTCCTGTTCTTGAGTTTGAATCCAGGCTATGCCACTTTCCAGTCCCATGACTAGGAATGACTTGCTTAACCCTCCTGAGTCTTTGTTTTCTCCAATAAAATGTCAGTAATCCCATCTTGACCATGTCGTGATGAAGACCAGTTATTTAATACACATATGCCACTTTTTAAAAACTTTTTTTTAATGTTTTTATTTATTTTTGAGAGAGACACAAAGAACTAGTGAGGGATGGGCAGAGAGAGAGAGAGACACACAGATTCCGAAGCAGGCTCCAGGCTCTGAGCCGTCAGCACAGAGCCCAACGTGGGGCTTGAATTCACAAATTGTGAGATCATGACCTGAGCTGAAGTCGGACGCTTAACCTACTGAGCCACCCAGGCGCCCCACACATATGGCACTTTTGAAGCACCTAGTGGTCAACAAATATTCATTCCTGTGTCTCTTTTTCCTGTATATCACTGTCTGATGGAATTTAAAAGTGTTCCGAGTGGACATTTGTATTTACTTTCTCTGCCAGATAAACTCCTCTTCAGCTATTCAGCTTGGCTGACGTGTCTTTGGGAAACCTTCCTGCATTCCAGGGTTGGGTTTAGTACCCACCCTGCATTCTGCTGCTAAGTTCATAGCATGTGTCAACTATTGAAATTTCTTGTTGACTTGTCACCTTCCTCCAGTTAATATTGAGTTTCATCTTATCTCTATGTTTTATCTGCCATCAAAATGCCCAGAATCTGGTGGAATGCCTGGCTGGTGGTGGTGCCAGTAGGTGGTCAGTAGATATTTATTTGACCAAATGAATGTATGGGTGAATTTTTTGGTGCATGGCCGACGATAACATTTTGAATCCTCCATTAAGGATTTTCAGACACTGTGACATTATACCACAATAGGGCCCAATTTTTTTTTTCTTTGAGAATGCCACTCTAAGAACTGAGAAAAATGCCTCATTTTTTAAAAAAAGCTTTTCCAGACTTTTCAGATGTATAGACTTTCTCAGATCTATTTCGTCAACTACAGCGTATTTACGTAAGGAGTTTTAAAATAGAACACAACTGATAACTAAAAGGCAAACACATATTATAAAGTTTTCTAGATAAATATTTATAATCTCATTACTTGCTTTCACAAAACTTGAACCAAATCTCTCATTTGAGATTTGACATGGAATGCCTTAAGAATCCTGAGCAGAAGATACTTTGTGGTTTCTTTAGGGGATACATAAAACTTGGGCCCACCCTACATTCCAGTGGCTCGGGGCAAGAGTACATATGGAGCCCTGTATACCATGAGCCTGAGGATTTAAGGTTGTATATCAAGTTAACAAACAATAAAGTGTATTTTGTCCTATAGGAAGATTTGCATTAAGAATTCCCAGCCTCCGTGGAGATCCAGACTGCATATGACAATGGTGGCATCGTTGGTCCCGCTGCATAGTTCACCTCTCTTGTTTTCCTACCCTTGGCCCAGTCCTACCTGTGGGAAACTGTCAAGCACACTGCATTCTGCACATCCAGTGCCGTGCACATTCCCGCAAACCACTGCCCTTGGCCATCTTTCAGGGCAGAGATAGACACTCTGGTGGTCCGCCACCTTATCAGTCAGATGAACCCGAGAGAGAGGGCTATGCAGGCCTTGGGGGTGGTCTCATGGCTAGTTGATCAGGAATTTGTCAGGTCCATGGTGCATGAAGTGTGGCCTAGAAAGAGATTGGGGGAATAGACATCAAGTGAGGGATGTCCCCTTGGTCCTGAAGACTCCTTACCCCACGGGTTAAGATATAACCATAGGGTTCCAGAGCAGAATCCGCTCAAGTTCTGGGCCAGGCCATGAACCCTTCTTGAATGATTCTAAAGAACAGTATCAAAGGAAGAAAATATGTGTATTTTCCAAAGTCATTTCTTGTACTGGTGTTAGGAAATAGGGGAAATGAGCACCAGAGGCAATATGGTCTTGATCACATTTATGTATCACTGAAAAGATTGAAAGCTGAGTTCCATATGTCAGATTTTTGAATCGTTGGCTCCACAGAGTCTACTCTTCTGGAGGCAATGCTAAGCTAATATCTTCTGCCACAAGAATTGATCTGACTGTAGTTCTTACCTCTAAGTATATTTTAAAGATTGGTGATTATAGTCTATGGTTTAGCTGTTGCTTTCTCTGGTCTGTGCTACCTTGACAGGTGAGGCATTTTGAATGGGGCTGCCCACCGTTAGACTTAAAGGAAGGTACTTTTCAGAGGAGGGCTAAAGTTTTTCCTGTATTGAGATACTTCCAGGAAGCCTGCAATTAGCCAAATCACCGATTTCCAGTTATTTCAGTCCTGTTAAAAACAAGGCTGAGCACATCTGTCTTAAGTTGGATGTGCCTCAGCCGCAGAAGCTCTTGTAAACCTTCAATTACAGCAGCCTCGGAAGGCACTCCTGCCGTATACTAACAAGTAGTCCATCAGCGACAAGAGACAGATCGACTAATAATTAGCAAAAGCACTGAAGCGGGCTCCTCTAAAGGTAAAATATAATAATTTGCTTTTCCAACTCTCATAGTGGGGATGGTCGTGAGATATTGATGTTCTGTTGTTCCACACAAATACTTGACACTGTTATTAGCTGGAGAAACCTTGAAATGTTTCAAAAGGACGAAAGATGTGTCTGCCGTGTATATAGGACTTTTATAAGAATGATTTCTCTCGTCACCTCTTTTTCTGCATTTGGAGAGGGAAATGCAAGAATTTTCCCCCACCAAGGAATACATATTTTCTGCTGTTGTTGTTTTTCAATGTTGACTTAATACGAAACTGAATGAGAAATAGAAATGTTTCTTAGGCTTTTCAAGTGATACTTGCAATAAAGAGACAGTTGTTTAAAAAAAACTGGAATGGGTTGAAGGAATAAAGAGAAAGAAAATAGACATATAAGGAAATATCAATGAATTATGGTTTCTCAGGAAGCTATCTTTCTGGTTACTGTCTTCAAGCATGCACAAGATTTTTTTGTGGAGGAGGGGGTGTTGGCGGGTGGCCAGTGT
This sequence comes from Panthera onca, assembly GCF_046562875.1. Lineage (NCBI taxonomy): Eukaryota > Metazoa > Chordata > Mammalia > Carnivora > Felidae > Panthera > Panthera onca. The sequence continues at coordinate 65,888,459 of NC_138344.1, read as the reverse complement.
ATAGAGAGAGCATATTGACCAGTTTTCCAAAATCAGGGTACCAAAAAATTGTTGAAAGGATGACTCCTCCTGCTGACCCACTATGATAAAATTAGTATGAGTCACATATGGTTCAGAAAAGTTACCCCACACCAAACTCAAAAGCAAATGATTGGGTGGTCATTCCAAGGATGGAAACACAACCATTATGATCATCCAGAGAGAGTGAGGGAAGCATAATAGAGACGCTGCCAGTAGGGAGTGACTCAGGAGCATGGATAGAGTCAGAAGCCCAAGAATCCATTTCTGAGATTCATTCTAGAATATTGGAGAGCAGGTTGAAACTGATGCTAAAATGGCTCAAGGATCTAGGTCAGTGATTCTCAAGTGTCACCGTGTATTGAAATCACATGAGGGGCATTTTAAAATACTGATGTGGGCCAGGACACCTGGGTGGCTCAGTTGGTTAAGCATCCAACTTCAGCCCAGGTCATGATCCTGCGCTTCATGGATTCGAGTCCCACGTCAGGCTCTGTGCTGACAGCTCGGAGCTCAGAGCCTGAAGCCTGCTTCAGATTCTGTGTCTCCCTCTCTCTCTGCCCCTCCCCTGCTTGCACTCTGTCTACCAAAAATAAATAAATGTTTAAAAAATTTTTTAAAAAGTAAAATACTGATGTGGGCCTTCTCCCTGGAGAACTGATTTAAGTGATGCTGGGTAGAACCTAGACTTGAGAGTTTTTCTTTTCTTTGGAAAACTTGAGGCGATCATGCTAATCTACATGCAGCACTGATGGTAAATTCTTTACCTAGCCTTGATTTGCCAGCCAGCCCTCGCATTCGTAGCCTGTCTGCTTTCAAACGGTCTTGATAAGAAAAATAAAGCTTTAAGAAATAAAGGTTCGGGGCACCTGGGTGGCTCAGTCGGTTAGGCCTCCAACTTCAGCTCAGGTCATGATCTCACAGTTTGTGGGTTCGAGCCCCACGTCAGGCTCTGTGCCTGGAGCCTGCTTCAGATTCTGTGTCTCACTTTCTCTCTCTTACCCTCCACTCACACTCTCTCTCTTTCTCTCAAAAATAAATAAACATTTAAATAAGTAAGTAAGTAAATAAATAAATAAATAAATACATAAATAAGAAAGAAAGTTCAGGTCAGCAAATGTTTCACAGGCACTATGTCAGTCAGTAAGGACCCAACCTGCTTTTGTGGAGCTTATAGTAGGGGTTATGGTAAGGCCTGAGGCAGTAAACCACAGGGACAGCACCTGAATCCACATCCCCCTCTGAATTCACACCTGGGTGCTTTCTGCTCCACCAGGCAGTTTCCTGTCAGTCGTGGTGATAAATCTGTTAGTAAAGGCTACTTTACTCAGTTAATGGGTTTGCGGAGCTGAACTGAAAAGCTCTCCGGCATATGTGGTTTAGATTATTTACCTTCATGAGGTTCGAGAAAAATAGGCCACATGTTCTCCATTGCTTTCTCAAGAGCCCTTATTCTGTATTCAAAGCGTGTATCTGTAGGATTATTATGAAAGCCTGTCAGGGGTGCCTGGGTGGCTCATTTGGTTCAGGTCCAACTTCGGCTCAGGTCATGATTTTACGGTTTGTGTGTTCAAGGTCCGCGTCGGGCTCTGTGCTGACAGCTCAGAGCCTGGAGCCTGCTTCAGATTCTGTGTCTCCCTCTCTCTCTGCCCCTCCCCCCACTCACATGCCCTCTCTTTCTCTCTCTCTCTCTCTCTCTCTCAAAACTAAACATTAAAAAAATTTTTTTTAATAAATAAAGAAATAAAAGCCTGTCACATATACTACTACACCCAGAATATAATTAACCCCTAAGTTACTGGATTTGAAGCCCGCTGAATCAGTGAAGTCATTTTGTATACGGTTCAGATTCACAAATTCTGACTGAACTGTCTAAAAACCAGTCTGAATCCAAAGAGAAGTGGACTGTGGAACATTTGATAAGAAATACATGTTTTTGTTTTAAATGGAGTTCATGTTTTGTTTTGCTTTTCTGAATTGTAGTTGGTTGCACATAAAAAGTAAGTCTATTTTAATAAATAAGTTTTAAAAATAGCTTTATGGATGGGGAGGGTGGGTGATGGGTATTGAGGAGGGCACCTTTTGGCATGAGCACTGGGTGTTGTATGGAAACCAATTTGACAGTAAATTTCATATATTAAAAAAAAAAAGAAATCATTGCATTTATATATATCAGTAACACAGAAAAAATTTAAGAAAAAGATACTATTTAAAGGAATACAAAAAATCCAAATACCTAACTCTATGTGCAAGAAGTCTATGTAGAAAATTGTAAAATATCTTTTAGTGGAATTAAATGAAACCCATCAGTACTGAAAAAAAAATAGCTTTATGGAGATACAATCGACATTATAAACTGCATATATTGAAAGTATACAATTTGACCAGTTTTGACACATGTGTATATAAATTCATAAAATTATCACCATGGTGTGGATACTAAGCATACCTACCACCCCAAAAGTTCCATGTGCCCTTGAGAATCCTCTTTCTCAACTCCTTCACTTCTCTCTGCACCCAGGCAAACACTAATCTGACTGCTTCACTATACATTATTTTGCATTTTCTAGTGTTTTCTGTAAATGGAATCATAGCATGTACTCTCTGTCGGGCCTTTTTTTTTTTTTTGGCTGAGAAATATTCACTTGCATAGCTATACGACTGTTTGTCCATTCACCTATTGACTTAACATTTAAGTTGTTTCTATTTCTTGCTATTAGTAATAAAGCTCCTTTGAATAGTCATGTAAAAATATTTGTATGGTTTCATGTCTCTTAGCCAAATACCTACGAATTAAATGGATAGGACATACAGTAAGTATATGTTTCTACCTGTTTGCAAAATAATAGTTTCGGGCATTCCTCAACTTCCTCACCACTTGGTGTGTTCAGTCTTTTTAACTTCAGGCTGTCTTAAGAGTTTTGTGTTAGTGCCTCAGTGTGACCTTAATTTGCATTACTATAATGACTAATATTGAAAATCTTTCTGCATCCTTATTTGCTACCTTTCTTCTTTGGGGAAATGTCTGTTCAAGTCTTTGGCTAATTTTTCAAGTTGTTTCCTTATTGTGTTTTGGTAGTTTAAAAATAATATTCTGGGTATGAGTCTTTTATCAGATGTGTGATCAGATATGAAGTATTGTCTCCTGCTCTGGGGCTTGTCTTTTCATTCTCTTAACAGTGGCTTTCAATTTAATTTTAATAAAGTCCAGTTTAACCATTTTTCTTTTATGGACTATGCCTTTGATGTTATATCTAGAAAATTTTAAAGATTCAAAGATCTAAAGAACTCACAGGGATGTCTGGCTGGCTCAGCTGGTGGTGCATGTAACTCTTGATCTCGGGGTTGTAAGTTCGAGTCCCACATTGCATGAAGAGAATACATAAAATTAAAAAAAAAAATCTTTTGAAAAAATAAAAAATCGCAAAGGTCTTCCCCTTTTTTCTAAAAGATTTATTTTTAGATTTATATTTAGGTCTAGCATCCATTTTCAGTTAATTTTTATATATGGTATGACACATGGATCAAAGTTTGTTTTCTAGCGTATGGATATCTAATTGTTTCAGAACCTTTTGTTGTAAAGACTATGCATTTTCAACTACACAGCCATTGCACATTTGTCAAAAATCAATTAATCATTTATATGTCGACCTTTTTCTAATTCTCTGTTTTGTTCCATTGATCAGTTTGCCTATACCAATTCTATACTATCTTGATTACTAAAGCATTATATTTTGGAACCTGTGTAAGTCCTCCAATTTTATTTTTCATTTTCAAAGTTATTTTTGTCTATTCTGTGTCCTTTGCATTACCATATAAATTTTAGAATCAGCTTATAAATCTCCCCTAAAAAAGTCTACTGGGATTCTGATTGAGATTACATTGAATTCAGAGGTCCATTTGGGAAGAAGTTATATCTTAAGAATATTGAGTCTTCTGATCAATAATCATGGTATCTCTCCCAATTATTTAGGTTTTTAATATTTTTCTCAAAAATGCCCTATAGTTTTCAGTGTACAAATCTCTCACATTTTCATTAGATTGAACCGTATGTATTTTATATTGCTTGATTCTATTAAAAGTGGTAGTTTTCATTTCAATCTCCCAATTAAAATGGAAGTTGATCTTGTATGTTGATCTTACATCCTCCAACTTTGTAAAAGTCATTCTAATACTTTACTTTTTTGGTAGATTCCAGAGTATTTTCTACGTATACATCCATGTCATTTGTACATAAAGACAATTACACTTTTTTCAATTTGGGTGCTTTTTTTAAACTGTACTGGCTAGAATCACCTATACAGAGGTAACTAGTGATAGAGAGCATACAGATAGAGAGCATACATCGCCTTGCTCCTGATCTTGGGGGAAAGTCATTCAATCTTCCACCATTAAGGATAATGTTAGCTGTCCGTTTTCGTAGATTTTCTTTATCAGGTTGAGGAAACTCCTTTACTATTCCTAGCTTGCTAAGAGATTTTATCAAAAATGGATGTTGGATTTCATAAAATGCTTTTCTGCATCAAGTAAGGTGATCATATGGTTATTTTTTAAGATGGTCATATGGATCTTTTTAATCTGTTTAAAATGGTTAATTACAGCGATTGATTCCTGAATGTTACACCAACCTTGCATTCCTAGGTTAAATTCCACTTGGTCATGAAACAACAAGAAAGGATAAAAATACTCTTTTTTATATCTTGTTGGATTTGATTTGTTGAAGATGTATCAAGAATTTTTTCACTTACACATTTATGAGTGATATTGGTCTGGGGCTTATTTTTCTTGTTAAAGTCTTTGTCTGGTTTTGGTATTAGAATAATGCTGGCTCATAGTGTGAGTTAGAAAGTATCCTTTCCTCTTCAATTTTCTGGAAAAGTTTGTGCAGATTTGTTATTATTTCTGTCTTAACTGTTAGGCCGAATTTCCCAGTCAAACCATCTGTGCCTATTTGTTATTGTTGTGGTTGGAAGGTTTTTTAACTACAAAATTGGCTTGTTTAATAGATGTAGGGATGATTCAGGCTGGTTTTTTTGTTCCTTTGTTTTTTGAATGAACTTTGGTACTTTGCCTCTTTCAAAACAATGTGTTCATTTGATCTAAGTTGTACAATGTGTTGGGATAAGCTTATTCAGAATATTCCCTTTTTCTTTTAATAACTGTAGAATTTGTAGTGATGTCAACTTTTTCATTCCTGATATTGGTAATTGTGTCTTCTCTCCGATCAGTCTTCCTAGAGATTTATCAATTTTATGGTCTTCTGAAAAAACCAATTTTTATTTTAATTGATTTTTTTTCTATTTTCCTTTTTCCCTTTCATTGATTATTTCTCTCTGTATTTTTTCTTTTACTTAAAAGAGTTTCAGTTTCTCTTCTTTTTCTAGTTTCTTAAGGTGGAAGACTGCGTTTATTAACTTGAAACCATTCTTTTTTCTAAGACAGGCAATTTAATGCTGTAAATTTACCTCAAAGAACTGCATATTCCACAAAATTTTATATGTTGGGTTTTCATATTTAGTTTGTTCCAAATACTTTCTAATTTTTCTTTTTCATGTCTTCTCTGATTCCCAGGCTATTTAGATGTATGCTAAATATTGGGAAATTTTTCACATATCTTCCTGTTATTGGTCTCTAATGTAATTCCATTGAGGTCAGACACAAAGTTGCATCCTTTTAAATTTATTGAGATTTGTTTTATGGCCTAGACTATGGTTATCTTGCCAAGTGTTTCATGCACACTTGGAAGTTTGTTCTGTTGTGAGTGGACTGTTCTGTAAGTGGCAGTTAGGTCAAATTGGTGATAGTATTGTCCAAGTCATACATGCCCTGATCAATATTCTGTGTATACTCAAGGGAGACCCAGAGATAGTCTCTGGAATTCTCTCTCTGTGCAGCTGTCTTCTGCTGGTATTATGTCCTACAGACTCTAGCTGCCTGGTCTTCCCATTCTTCCAGTTCCGTCTCCTCAACTCAGACCCACTGAGCCTCACCTAGGTTCTTCACCCTCACTGAAGTTCTTCGTCCTCACACTGCAGTCTGAAAACTCTCTCCAGGAAATAGGCTGGGGCAAAGGACTTACCTTTTTTGTTTCCCATCACTCAGGGATCATTGTCCCTCATTGCTTGATATTTGTCATCATCTATTTTGTTTGTTTCTTTCTTTCCAGCAGGAGGATAAATCCAGTCCCTCTAGCCCCACTTGGCTCCAAGTAGATGTCTCTCATTAATAGCTTTTAACACATAGTTTTAACATACTGTAAACAGTTTGTCTTGTTCAGTGTTAACCTTGTGATCTTATTTGCTATTTAAGTTACAGATTTCATTTTTATCATAAACATTTTCTTAATCATCAACTATGAATAGAATAATTTATGGGAGAGGATTGTGCACACCTTCAGGTTTTTCTTTTGTGCTCTCTCTCTCTCTCTCTCTCTTTCTCAAACAGACTTCTAGGTCTCTTTCTTCCAGGATCCTTAGAGTTGAAATGGAATTTTCAGTCACTGCTTTTTGCCCAACAAAGGGAAAGGAATTAGTATGGTCAAGGCCAAAGATCGGGTAATAAGTGTATGGTTTTTAGAAGGCACCTTTCTTCAATCATCTTCCAATAGTACTTACCAAGGGCTTCTGCTGCCATTTGGATAGACATAGAGCTGGCCGTCTTTTGCTGAGGTAGAGCCCTGTTCACAGAAGTTATGCCTTTTCTCTTGCTCTTCTCTCCCTCTGCATTGAAGAGATACAGGTTCCCATTTCTGAGCATCTTTTGCAATTTGGTATCATTCAAGAATCTCCTGGGATGGGTGACTTATAGGTGATGAGGCCGTGTTGCCCTAGTTTGCCCTTGCTCATTCTCGTCGCCCACATGTGGAATATGGAAAATGAGCCATGAATATAATTTGCATGTCTCATACTCTTCTCATAAAACACAGTCATATGTGGATACATAATAGCAATGGTAAACATCCTTTCCTTCTCATTTCTAAGTGACCCTGGAAGTCGTATTCTCGTAAAAACTAAACTCCTAGTATGAATTCCATTTATCCATTTATTCCATTTAACACAAGCAATTTAGATTCTCTTATGTTTTCTTGCTTTCTCCTTTACATTCTTAGCCTACTTATGATTTATGAATTCCATTCTCTTGTTTTGCTCCCTTTCCTACCTGAATCACTAACAGCGAGATATTTACCATTTTGTTCACCCTTATTTTCTCACAGGGACTCTGCCAACAAGTTAACAATCTTGTTAACCTAACCCCTTTGTAGTTCTTATATATTCCTCTTTGCCATTTTCTTCCCTTTTATCTCTAGCAGCTTTGCTAACCACCACCACCTACACATTTTAAATTTAGTCGTATAGCATCCCTCATAGCTCATTCCAAGTGATCATAAATTCAAAATTAATGCAAAATTCTTTATTTAGCCAAAAGAGTTTTTTTAATTCATAAAGCTCATCAACTTATGTAGATATGAGTCTATCATTTTCATCCCAGATAGCTTCAGCATAATACTTTCATAGCACTCTATATTGATTATGAAGCTGGCGAAAATGAAGTTGTTGGTTATGTGCATAGGCCAGGTGTGTAAAACCATACTGACTTGGCACTGGACCAAAATTTCGATCAGTTCCAGCTGTCTCTCATTATTTTAATGTAAAATGAATATTTTTACCACTAAATATTCCTAATGCAACATTCTGGCAAAATGGTCCGTCAGTAGTAGCATAGATATATGACAAAGTTCAGTAGATATGTATTGAGTTCCTTTATAAAGAGACAACATTTCATACATTCAGAGCACACAAAGATAAACAAAACCTCACCTTGCCTTCAAGGAGTTTAATTTAATCTAACAGGGAAACAAAACATGTACCGGGATCACAAAGATAGCTAACACTGAGCACCATCTATGTTCGAGGCACTGGCTTAAGCACTGGCATGTATTATCCACTTTAATCTGCATAACAATCCTATGAGGAAGATAATAGTATTTTATCTCCATTTCATAAGAGGAAAGTGAGGCAGAGAGTTTAAGTGCACACAGGTCACAAAGCTGGAAAACCAGGGGAGATTTTTTTTAATAGAAGTGTAGCGTGATAAGGATGTAACTTTAGGATGGATGCTCTAGGTAGCATTGCTTAGAGTAGACAGAAACAAGCAGTTGGGGGTGGAAACACAATTGCTAACACAGTTGTCCCTATTGACATAATCCATTAATTCCCAAATTATAACAGTGGGTGGGAATGGAAGGAGATTGTGCAGACTTACAGAGATGATAAAGACAGAATTTACAGAATTCGGCAAGTAACTAAATGTTGTATTGGGAGGTATGCTACAAAGATAACTTTAAGGCTTTGATATTGGTGGCGTGGAGAATAACGATGCTGTTAAAGAATTGAGAGTGGAAAATAATCCAGGTTACCAATAACTTCAGTTGTGATGTTCAGAGATGTCCAGAGGCAACTGGGTTGTGGATTGATTCAAGTGATGGATTGGAGATAGATAGGATTTGGGGATCACCCACAGTAAATAGCCACAGTGGGTTTTCACGGAGGAGTGTAGAGAAATGCCTGGGCAGGTAAAGAAAGAAGACAACTGTGATATAATGACATCCATAATAAAGCTTAGAGAATTGATGAACAGTAAGTTATCACTCTTCTAGTGAATAAAATTGTTTCTAAATTTATGGACTCCCAACCTTCATCTCTTGCATTTAACCATTTATATAGTAACTTTAGTTGCCTTGAATCTGATTATTTGGAGTATTGATAGTTAACCTGACATCAGTTTCCATCACGAGTCATGTGGGTTAAGAAAGTTGTGTGCAAAAATGTAAAAACCTAGGGCTTTTAACGATCACACTTGGAAGGAACCTTGGGAGCTGCATTTGTCAAACAGCTGGGAAAACCATTCATGCATACCCTACGTCCAGAGCTCCATTGGTATAAAGAACTGAGAGCTCATTCTTCTTCCTGTGGTGTGATGTTTGTTGACATATTTTGACACACCGAGACAATGCTGAAAAGATCTGACCTTCCTGCAGTACCAAGGACCCAGGTTTGGTCAGGGTACCTGACACTAACTGCCTTCTCTCTCTGCCCTTCTCCTCCCCCACAGATGAACGTGAAATGCTGCCTTCAGTACAGAAGTATTTCAATATTGAAATGTATATAAATGATTGCTTTTCAAATTTCTCTAGTCGCTTTTCTCCCGTTACCATCAAGCCAAACATCTTAGTTGGAGCTATTAATGCTTTTAATTCAAAGAAATTAAATGCGTTTTTCAAAATGATAAACGTGAACGGAGATTGTTCATGCTTGAAACAGACCAAACCAATGAGGAGGTCTCTATGCTGTAAATGTTTTACAATCTGTCTTTATCTTTGTGATAGAAACCATTGATTGGAGTTTGAATGTTTGAGGACTCCCTCCCAAGTGCAAAATGAATGTACGTGGAGGTGAATCTCAGGTAGCTTTTGAAGTAGTCGCCTCATAGGTAATATCATGTGTTAAAAGGTTGCAGTTAGGTGGAGGCCAGAGAGCTGTCAAGAGAATTTTCTGTGATGTATAAATATGTTCCGTGTTAGGTTTATATACTGTGAAGTGGAGCTTTGACTACTTACCCATATTATTTCTTAATGCAGCATGATGGTGGTATGGGGATGAGGATGGAAAGAAAAACTGTTTACCATTAATGAATTTCTAAAATACAAGAGTAATAAGCTAACTACTTTTCATCGGGAATGGCTATCCGGAAACGTTTTCTTGCTGTCTCCACAACTAGTAAATATAAAACAAGTATAATAATATCCTCCTGACATTTAAACTGCACTCTGCAAATTGTGAAAGGTTTTGTGTATTTGCCATAATATTGGATAAAAAGAACTATCCCAGTATTTTAGTCAAATTGTTTCCAAATGTGATAACTGTCTGTTAACTGAAAATTAAGATACTTCTGTCCGAGGTCCATATCTTTAGGTCCATAACCTAAAATCAGGACTGAATTTTGAAGTACTTCGTTGTTCATTCACCTAGTTTGCATAATACCTGTCTCTCCAGTAGCACTCTGAGCATCATCATACATCTTTGTTTGAATTATTTCTCTATTTTCTCTGCCATTTCGAATGTTGTCATGTCACTGGAAACCAATGCCCAGTAATGACAAAGCACTTTTAGCTCCTTTCTAGGATTCCACAGGCTTCAGCTCCAATTTCCTGGTATTCCTTACTCAGATTAGACCTCTAAGTTTGTGTGCTATGAGAACTGACAGCCCAGATCCTACTCTGCCTGCCCAGGGCCTGGTCACACACACTCCATACTCCAAAGCTTGGCCACCTCCACAGACCTTACCTCCCAGGATTTTATGTAAGTTTTCATTGACACCTGTATCTGACATTGCAGATGTACTTCTCCCTGTGGAGTCTTCATCTACATAGGAATACTTGAAAACCTCCTTCTCCTTAACTATTACATGGATTAATTCTGGTTAACAGTGACAGGTTTTCCTGCTGAAACTCAAGTAGCCAAATCCTTTTCTCTTTTCTAACTATTCTCCATGTAACATTTGAACCCCCCAATCCAGCATGCAGGTACATGCACACCCATGTGCACGCATGCGCGCGCACACACACACACACACACACACACACACACACACACACACAGACACTACTCTCACTAATTGCTTGAGGACACAGCAAATCCATTTGAAATGATAGGGAAAGGGTTAAGTTTTGACAGTCTTTTTACCGGGTTTATTAGTGACTTAACGTCTACACACTTCTTTCCTCCTAATTCACCCCTAGGTACATGCGCAGGAATAAATTAACCCAGTTATTTCTAATATTATGGCATTCTGTATGCATCTTTTCCTCAGAAAGTACCACAAAGTTCTGTTGTTTTTCCAGGCTCCTGGGCTTCTTTTATAAATTCTTAGTAAATTTTTTTTCATTGTGGTGAGGAAAAAAAAAATATTTTATCAATTATTTTAAAAAGCAATAATTCATTATAGTTGATCATAAATGTCAGGAAGCAAAGACCCAGCTGAAGCATTTTGTCACTAATCATGCTGTTTTTCTTCTAATTAGTTAATTTACATTTTACAAATTAAGGGTAAAATTCAGACAGAAGATAACATCATAGCTTTAACTGACCTATATTTGTATCTGCCAAATTTAAGTTAATTAGAAATGTAGATGCTGTTTGTTTTATCTGTCAGAAAACCTCATCTTTTTTCTTAAAAAAAAAAAAAAAGTAGACACACTTTTTTCCCCCCTCAGCATTTATCATCTAAATAATAGTCTTGCCAAGATGGCAGCCTCATAATAAACTCTTTTCAGTGGAGTGATGGGTAATGAAGCTTGCTTGTGAAGGCAGCGAAAAATGTTGTCTGGCCAAATGCATGAATATGATGGCTAGAGAATCAGTGGACTTTCTCAGTCATCAATCTTTTTAGTAGCCTCTTATACATCTGAATATTTTGATAGATGATCTAATAATTGAGTTATCTATCTTTCTAACTATCAGAGTTGCATAAAAATTATTCTCACATGCTACTGAATATTAAATATATTAGGCATTGAGTAAATTTTTCATAAAAGGGCCAAAAGGTGAAAGGTTTTTGTTATTCCATAAATACCTGTTAATATATTGAGCGTTAAGCCCTGTGAAACAGTCAACCCTTAATTCCCTCTGTAAGAAGCAGGTATATACTTAAAAAGGTGGACATCCCCATTATAAGTAGGACATATAATAATTACTGTAGATGGTGAAAAGTCAGCCCTGGTAAACATATGGATGTAACTCAGTTGTGTAAAATGGAATGAATGCCCCAGCTGGCCTAACGCCAGTGGCACATTTAATGTGGCACAGAATTTCCAGACAAGAAGCATAGGTGATGTAGGTACACCGAGTGACCATGTGCTTTTGATGTGCCCATCGCTGTGAGAGGAAGATGATCCTACCAGAAGGGGAAACTTCTGCCTGCCTAGCATTTCACTTGGTAGCACCAGACTATCCAAGTATTCTCTTCATGCGTGAGTCGTTCCTCCCCCTTAGATGGCTTTGTATTGTGTTGTGTTATGTTTTTTTGTCATATACCACTCTCATAAAAGCTTATCAACAACAAGTGTGCTTCACTGGGATTGGAAAACAGCAAGGAAAATCAGCAGGACACAGATCAGTTACCAGGTAGGCTCTCTCCACCCCTACCCCTGTCATCCACATCTTCAAGGTGACCTAGCAGTGATGACTTCCCAGGAACCACATTAAAATAGTTCTGCCCTGGAAGAACAGACATTTGTTTGCAGGTCTGAAGGGTTACCAATCCTGTGCATCTCGAAAGGCACTCAAATGAGCAGGGCCTTGTAAATTGGATTTCTATTAGCCAATCCTGATGATAGCTCTTCATCAGTGGAATGGGAAGAAGTGCTGTCAATAGCCCCAGCCCTAAATATCTTTTTTTTTTTTTTCCTTAACGACACACTTATTTTTGGTCCGCCTCATCCAAAATGGTGATAAAGGCTAAAATCACAAGAATTAATTGTTTAAGGTTTCAAGTAAACCTTAATAAAATACGGACAGCAGCTATTTTTAAATGCTTTTTAACTTGAAGAGCATTTGAAACAACAAAGACATACTAGTCAGAAACAAATATGGCAAAAGTGTCTTAACCCTTGCTGGCCTTACATTGATTCCAACTCACAGTTGTGCTATTTATAAAAGTTTGGGATGATAGACTTTCTTTCTCTTCATTTCCCCGATTGAAAATAATAATTGAGAAGGATAATACCAATTGTGGAACTCCCTCTTCGGGTTACATCTGAGGAGTTACTATATTACTCTTTGGTAATTTGATCTTTTTTTGCTTCTGTAATTTGAGGCTGGGAAAAATACGTACTGTAGAAGTTACAGCTGGAAATTTTAAACTCTTAGATATCTATTTAAAATTATATATTTAAAACCATTTGAAATGCACATATTGGGGAAGTTTTAAGGGAGGGAATAGGCTTTTCTTAATCAAAGTGGCAAACATCTGTGTTCTTTCTAGTCTGTCTTTTGATTAGCATGGCCTCATCCATCACTGGTCTTTGATATGAACACCAAGAAGTCATGTCCTTTTGTTTTAAATGATAAATATGCCTTTGTCATGAATACTCATAGGCAACCCAGGATTTACATCTGAATTGTCAAAGTGTAACTGCCCAGCTCCTGTGATGAGTGACATTATTAGTGAAATAAAGAAGTTTTTAATTTGTCATGGATAGGCCTTAGATGGTGACATTATGAGACTATGTGGGTTTGGATGCTAGAAAAGTTATCCTTCCCCCACTATTTTTCTAAGATTTGTCATTTATCAACAAGAGGCAATCTGCCGCAGGGAGGCTGTCTGTGAACGTTTTTACTTTAGTGCCATTAGTCTGTCTCTGTAGGTTGTATTATTTAGGCTTGATGGCCGGTAGTTCTTATCAAAACTAATACTATTTGAAGTAGCAAGCTTCTGGTGGTCAAACAACCAGTATCAGGATTTGTTCTGTCGGGCTGTTATTGCCAAAGACAGCATTTTTTTTTTTTTTCAATGTCAGCTTTATTTCAAGGTCCGTGTCAATTATATTTTCTAAAGACGTTTCTATGATGTCTTTCTTAAACTCCCATCTACTCAGATATGTTTATGTGTGTGCTATTTATGTAATTACTTTGATGTACACATGCTATCTACTCGCACAATCTTGTGTTAATCATCAAAACCCTCGGACTGTCAAGTTCGACTGTTGTATTTGACTCTTCTACTGAGAAATTAGGACTATTAAAATTAAAAATATTGTCAAGCCTCGATCTTCTCTGCGTTGTAAATAAAGATGTCACCTTACATATATTTGCCTTATTTATTTCTCCATTAATAACAGGCAAATATTTTGATTATTTTAAAGTTTCATCTTGTGATACATGTTTAGAATGTTTCACGTTGGTAATAAGTAGTTCATTCCAACTTATGCATAAAATACATCCTATGGAGATTTGGTGTTTTACCAGTAGCTGGCACAGAAATTGCATTAGCTTTTTACATGCTTTGTCTGCATAATTTCAACACAACTGTTTTAAAGGTAGGAAGAATAAGGGAAGTTTTCATTTTTTTCTTTTTCAAATGAATTGATCTTGATCTGTTGAATTATCCAAAACAAACGTTAACATAGAATGTTGATATTTGCAGGAGAGTAAAACTGTATATTTTAGTTTGATTCATTTATCTCTCCACAAAATTCACTTTGCAATGGCTTCATCATTATAACAGCCTCACTTAAATTATTTTTTATTTGTGGTCGTACTCCTCACCCCATGAATGTATTAATCTTGGGTTTTCTTTGTTTTGACCAGGTCAGAACTGAAGCATAGCAATTATTGTTTGAAAAATATTTTTTGATTTTTGATTAAGGTAAAACAGTGTCCTTGATTAGAAATTAACCCTCACCATCCAGGGATTTTCTGAATCCTTTTTTTTTTTTTTTTTTTTTTAATTCTTAGTATTTACTAGGTCATCTGTTTCATAAAAAATGAAGTCTTACTGGTGTTTGTTTCCCAACAGAAAACAATCGCTTAGCGACTCTAGGAGCCCAGCCCCTCACTCTAATTGAGATTTTTGTACTGTAATGTAAGTGTCTGAGTTTTTGAGACCCTAAGGCTTTCACCCAACTTGAAGACAATGATGCCAGTGAGCTTCTGTCCAGAGTTAATCAGCTGCAGAATTTGTAAACTGCACATGTGTCAAAGTTGAAAATGTTAGCACTCTAATAGAAGCTTGAAAAGGTTAGATCTGATAAAAGCCGTCAGCAGTTAAAGAAAGTGATTTATGGGAATGTAATGACACAAAATGCCTCATTTATCACTCATATATAGATAGGTTAAGGTTCCTGTGTCATACTTTTAAAAACTTGACCACTAAGAATTGTCAAAATAGGTACTTAATTGCCCTTCATCCTTTTCCTTTTGAATTTATTCCATGGGAGTTTGGTAATTTTATCTGCGATCACTTTACTGTCATTCACTTCATCTGGTTCCATTTAAAGTCATTCATATTTTGGATTTTCAAAAACTGTACATCACTGATCTTTTTGAAGTTTTATTAGCTAAAGCTGTTGCAAGGAAAGACTAAGTAGATCTTCTATATGTCAGTTTACATTTTTGTTTAGCACGAATACCGTGGAGATACATGAAAGTCTCATCTGTCTCTTTCCTAACACTTGTAATTTTTATTCGCATTTTATAATCCTCTAAATTTTCTATATCTCTCTCCTAAAAAGTACAGCATTAGATTTTAAAAGACAGAGCCATCAATTGGTTTACCGTCCTAGTAACTCAACTTAATATTTAAGCTCTACACAAATTAAATTTAATGAAAACCTGCCTGTCTGGTTAAATGATCCTTTAAAAAAAAAGAGGGGTTGGGGGGGGGAGAGGTGGGGCTAAAAATAAAAGTTAGGAGACATGCCAGCTTGTATTTCTCAGATTGATTTAAAAAGTTCTTTTTCTTCATACATTCTAAGAAAAGTATTTATAAAGTTGGAATTGCTAGACATTTATTTGATTTTGATGTCGTTTAGTTTATGCATAAATATGTTAAGACTGTTAAATAAAAACTATTGTAGAAACTGCCAATATATCAAAGTAATGTTATAAAACACCCATTTTATGCAGGATCAGTTTCAGACTTTTCAATGTGAGGGGTAGAATTGTTTAATGGCTTTTTCAAAATTATTCAGATCATTAAATAACCCTAAATGTCTCAGGGCTCCCGCCCACCCTTTGCCTCTCTATAGCCAAAAAATTCATTTGAAAATTTTGACAGGTTTCACTTTCTCAGCTGTGATTTGTACTTTCTTCAGCAGGGACGTCCCAGGTTTAATTTAAAAAGAAGTCAGAGGCAGTTTCTTCAATAAGTCCAAGTCATGAAAATAAATGGGGGAAGGGGAAGCTGTCCTAGGAAGGAGAAACTTGAGATGTCATAACCAAATACAGTCGACTTTGTTGTATCTCAATACCATCAATGGATTATTTTAAAAAAAATTTTAGACAGTCATCGGAAGTTGAATATGGATTGGTTTGAATTCTTAACACCAAGAAATGACTGTTAATTTTGTCACACATGACAGAGCCACTGTGGTTACATCAGAAATTGTCCATTTTGTTGTTTGTTTTCCAGGGAGTTCCAAAAGAGAACATGCAGGTGTGGAGCAACTTAGGGGGCTGGGATTTCTTTTAAATTTCAGCCAAATAAATACATAAGTTGACAGAGAATTTAAAGGGGAATATAAGATCTGCAAGATGACTTTTTAGTGAGGAAGTTCTCTTTTTTTTTATACATTTCAGAATTTTTACAATAAAAACCCAAAAAGTCAGGGAGATTGTTAGATCAATCTTGTCCAAAAGTGTTATAAAATTATAACATGTTACATTATCTAATGTTTTCTTACTGCCAGTCTTAATTTTAAGACCATAAGGTATAATCTGAAAAATTTTAAAAACAATTTCCAAAGTTTATCCAAAAAACAAAAACAAACAACTTCATCTCAGTGGCTAAGATCAAATCCAATTATAATATTTTAACCCATTAGCAAACCTGGTATCTTCCAATATAGTAAAGGGCTAAGAAATTGTACACATTTATTCAAAATATGACAGGAACCTATTAGCATACTTCTTTGTGCTCTGAAAAGTATATAGCTCTAAATGGCATTGCAAACCCTTTTTGTTTGTTTAAAAAAGATTGTAAATATATAATTTCAGTTCTGTATTCCTCCTGACAAACGAATTTAAAAGCATGTGTAAGTCTTATATTTTAAGCTTTGTTTTTTATCACTATTTACAAAAGCATTTTTCTTGAGTTGCAAATATAGTTTCCCAACTTAAGGAATATCAAACTAAATGTACGTCTTTCTAGATTCATCTTTGTTCAGAAAAAAGAATATGTGTACATTTAAGTTAAAATCTTAATTCTTCTATGATTTTAAAAATCTGTTTTTACTTGGTTATCTTTAGACTTGTATGCAGTATTTTTATTTTTAAACAACAACAACAACAAAAGAAGCCCTGATGATCTCAAACTCTTAAAATATACATTGATTTGGAGAAAATGTGTTCTTAGTATGAATTTATCATTTACCCTGTTTGTACTAGGGATAGTTAGCCAAATGTGTTTTTCTGTTTCTATAGATCATTTACATTTATTAAGGCAACATAGGAAGTCCCGATTCAATTTGAACCTTCCAGAGATTACTCATTTTATTTGAAGGAGTTTTGTTGTTATTTTTTCAAATCCCTGATTAGGAAAAATTCATATCGTATGTGTTTATATAATCATAGGAGTCAAAATTGTCTCAATCTATGAATCTTAATAGTTTGCTCTTGTAACAACTATGAGGAAATGTATTAAAATGCCTTAATTACAGGGCAAGAAAAAGAGAAAGCACAGTCTTTTGCATATGATCTTTCAATTGTTCACCAAAGGATAAAGAAAGCATTCAAGCGTGGTTTCAAGAACTGTCAGCATTAAGAAAATGCAAGGTACTTTGTAGAGCCTTAAAGACCTTTCTGGGAAATAGATTTAATTAAAAAGTAAAATAGACTTTTCACTTTAAAGATTTCTTTAAAATGTTGTAAAATTTCATAATGTTAATACATTAATAAGGGTATTATCTTCTTATCCCAGATGAGAAAAAGTCATCCATGAAGCTATTATATTTGATTCACACAATGGTGGATCCTATAAATATTTTTCTTTAGGTTTGATTTAAGAGTGAGAATTATAGTGCATATTGAAGTGTATGATAATTTTAAAAGACTGTCTCTGTCTGATTCATACATGCTTGACTCAATCTCATCCGTAAGTTAGAAACCTCTAGTAATCTTCCTGCTACTAACAGAAATCCTTTTACCTGCATTAAAGTTCAAAATGATCAGAAAAATTGATTTTTGCCCTGTTTATCTTGATTAACATGTTCATCTATGCATTGCTCCCCGTTAGTACAACACCGATTCTCTGTAGTCAGTATGTAAGAATTCCAGGGGCACTTGGTTCCTTCCCTTTAACTTGCGTGTTAAAACAAAACAAAAAAGCATATTTGTTTCCCATTGAGTTCAGTCAAAAAGCCTAATTAACAACATGTCTCCAAGTTGCATTGAACTCGAGAAGGTTAACCTGACTATGTGATAAGTAGCTGTCTATAAATACCCCAGCCTGTCCTTTTGGAGCTGAGCTTCAGCCGATTTGCCTCTGTTAAGGATTTGGGAACCAGTCTGCTCTTACTAAGCCTGCACACATCAGTATTTCCTGGCTACTTCTAAGCACCAAATGTATTCATGTTCAAATTGTCTTCATTTCGGGACACCTCATTCAAAGACAAATCAGTCTTAGAAGAGTTGTGTGTTCAAGTAATTATTCTTTCATTGAGAAACAGTTTCCGGACCAGTGTTGTTATTTTTTTCAACTAGTCATTGCTATTCACCGTTCAACATTAAAAAAAAAAAAAAAAGATTAATTTGGCAGATTATTTAAGGACCTTATTAAAATCTCTAGTGCCTAGACTTCTATTTAAAACGACACTGTGGAACAATGGATGAATAGTACAGAGACTGGTTTCCAGTTTAACTCACAAAGATGTAGCCACTAAAAATGTCTGCTCTGTGTTTCCATTAACTTGAGTTTCTCAGTTTAAATTATTATTCTACAAAAGATATAGTGAACTACTTTGTTCCTAAATAGTCATACAGTAGATTGAGTAGTACTTGAAGATTTGTTGCATTTTGAACATAGGAAAAATAATGCCTCTGCGTGATAATGAGTATATGATTTGCATGTGCGTTGTGTAATTCACAATATACATATGCATTCATCATGTTATTCTTTGCAATATGATGAATTATGTCAGTTTATTGCATATGTCTGCATGTACCTCATCTCTTAATTAAAGCATTAATCACTAAAATTACCAAAGATACATAGTTTTACAGTACTTTTAAAATTTAACGTTGATCTTTGCATAGTAATACACATATTATTTCTAATTGGTAGACTATCTGACATTTTAAGTAAGGATTTCTATGTTATGATTCTATCATATCAATTATTTTAAATATGCTTGTCTCAGTATATACTTACAACATACTTTTTAAGCATTTTAAATCATTTTTATTTGAGATTAATTTCCTAAATCACTGAAATTACCAAAGACATACATATGTGCGTATATATATATATATATATATGCATATTACATGACCAGCTTTAAAACTTAAAAGACTATATATATAGTCTTTCTGTACTTTCTGATTTTAAAGTTGACCTTCACATAGGCATCTATGTTATTTCTAACTGGTAGACTGTCACAAGACATGTTAAGTGGAGATTCCATGTTCTGCTCCTGGCATATCAACATTAGGTATCTTAATATATATTTGCCACACCCTTTAACAATCATGTTGTTTAATAATTGTTTCTTTCATTTGAGATTAATTATACTTGATGTTAATATTCCAGCACCTAGTATCATTTCATTTGTAAGTAGTCAATTCTTGCTAATCATGTGATTCCATCATTTAGAAGTCCATATTTTCAGAACAGAATAAAAAATTGTGAGGCTTTGAGGCAAATATTTGGAGAAAAAGCTATCACCCGACCACAGAATTTAATGGTTAGGACTTTGGTGTTAAGGAGCAGAAGGAGCAGACACATGCTGCTGTATCCCTCCTCATTAATACATTTAACCTTTCTTGGCACAAACTTTTATTCAGTTCACCCCCAAACTATTACTGTAACATTACCACCATCCTTCTTCTCAGCCCAAGACCTCTCTCCCTGCTTCTCTGAGAAGATAGAGGCCTCCCACACACAACTTCTTGAGGGCACTCCCATTTTCCTGTCTGTTTTTGCTCATTCTCTCCCCTTGTGTTAGATGAAGAGGATTGCTTGTTCCTTACTTCTTTCTTTCCTCAGTTTTCCCTCTTCTCCAGAATTGGAAGGTGTGCCTATGTTTTGAAAGTCATCCTTGGTTTAAACCCTAAAGCTTCTAACTTGTTTCTTCCTTCCCTCTCTTACCCAGCATCTTGATATTTATTCATACTGGTAGCGTCTATGTCCACAGCCACATATCGCTGAAGAGTTTGACATTCTTCCATGCTTTGTTTCAGAGCCATTTAGGCATGTATCTATGAAGTGCTGCTTTGATACACATTTCGTATCCTGCATCCTACTCAACTGCCTCAATATTCTATCTTTCCTGATTGAAAGGCTAGCGAACCTTAAGCCTGCTCATCTGGACCTGCCACAGATCTAGTCCTTGGCATACGGAGCTATTTCAGAACCAGGAGACCAGTGGTCTCCCACCTTTAATTCTCTCCTTGTTTTTTCTTTCTTTCCCGCACGTTGGCAGTAGATCCCTCTTCCAAGAGCATGGCTGTGAGGTGAAACATTCCCTCTCTGTGTTGCTTAACCCTATCCCACTCTATTCTGTTCCATGATCTGGGACTCTGACACATATGGGCCCCATTAGCAGACTCATTTGCCCCCTAGCTTCCTATTGTGTTCAGTCTGTAGGAGGCACCAGCAGGAGACCCAAGGGTGCAGAGGAAATGCCAGCAAAGTATTTGTTCCCCAGCTGCTTCTCTTTGGGGTCCCCTCAGATTGACTGCAGTGTGTGCAACCACCAAGTCAGCCGAGTCAGGCGGACCTCTGCATTCAGCCACTGTCAACTTTGGGCATCTCCTCCCTTCTCTTTGCCACTCAGGCCTTGGGCTGGCAAGGGCTCTCTGCTGTTGAAAGCCTAGAAGCATTACACAACCCGATCCCTTTAGGATCTTCAGTGGCCATCCATTACCTACAGAGGAAAGTCAGGCTCGTCAGCCCCAGATGCATTTCAGGCCTTTATAGTCTGACCCCTGCCTCTCCAGCCTTATGCCGATGTTATTTCAGGTACCATGCCAGCCATACAAACATACCTTTCCCACACCTTCTTTCCTGAATGTTTCAATGCCTGGAGTCTCCCCATATGGGGCCATTGTATCTTACCTGCCCTTCTTCTGGATTGTTTAAATGAAATGATTGATCTAGAGTATAGGCTGAAGCCAACAAGTACTGAATTTGAGGCTAAAGTTCTGTTAAACGCATTGGGAAACTATTACACTAGTCTATGCATTGCCAGAATATGCCACCAACATCTGAAAATGATAAGGAGCTGGACCAGGGGGTTTATTGTGTGTGCCATTGCCCTGTCAGGGACTTCCTGGAATACTAGATCTCCAGAATTATGAGGCACCTAAGAACACATCTTCTCCAGCTTCCTTTTCCCCAGGTGTCTTTCGTGTTCTGCGCCATTGTTTTCTTGGTCAGTTAGTTACAGTCCAACCAGTTACCATCCATTAATGCCTATCCACCCCTGGTAGGCAGCAATGAATCAGACCACTGTACAGATCATTCAGGCAAGCCCAGCCTGCTGATAGGTCAGGCGACTATTGCTAAATCAGTCCATTCTGTCCAGATGTGAGGTCATTTAACCCAAATGGGAAGACTTATATTGATGGCTCCCTGAAACATTATCTTATTTGATTTCTAAGGGACCATATTCTCTTGTTTTTCTCCCAACCTTAGTGGTTATTCCTTTTCAATCGCCACTCATGGTCTCTCTTCTCCTAACTATTCTCTTAATGTTGGGTGGCCCAGAGCCTAATGTTGGTTCTTCTCTATCTGTATTTTTTCCTGGGTTATTTCATCCAGTCTTAGGACTTTAAATACCATCTGTGTGCTAGTACTTCCTAAAGTTACCTCTCATCCTGGACCTCTCCCCCGAACTTCAGATCCATATATCTAACTGCCAATTCAACATTTCTACTTAGATATATGGTGCACATCTCAAACTTAGTATGCCAGCTCTGAATTACAGATATCTCTAAAGGTTTTCCCCCCTCCCAGTTCACGACAACTCTATTCCTCTGCCCTTGGGATCATTCTTATTCTTTCTCTCACACTTCACTTCTGATCTCTCTGGAAATCCTTTTGATTCTACTTTCAAAAATATATCCAGAGTCCAACCATTTTTCACTCTTCTCATTGCTACCACTTGGTCCAAGTCTCTTTCTAGGATTGTTGCAATAACTTCCTAACTGGTCTTCCTGCATCTTACTCCCACCCTCCTTAAGTCTTTTCTCAACACAGCACCCAGAGCATCACATAAAAGTCAGGCTTGTTAATCCTCTGCTGTTGGGGCACCTGGGTGGCTCAGCTAGTTAAGCTTCTGACTTTGGCTCAGGTCCTCATCTCGCAGTTTGTGAGTTCGAGCCCCACATCCTGCTCTGTGCTGTCAGCATGGAGCTGGCTTCAGATCCTCTATCTCCCTCTCTCTGTGCTTCCCCAGCTCACTCTCTCTCTTTATCTCTCTCTCTCTCTCTCTCTCTCTCTCTCTCTCTCTCTCTCAACCTCTCAACAATAAGCATGGGGCCGCCTGGGTGGCTCAGTCAGTTAAGCCTCAGACTTCAGCTCAGGTCATGATCTCGCGGTTTGTGAGTTCGAGCCCCGCATCAGGCTCTGTGCTGACAGCTCAGAGCCTGGAGCCTGCTTTAGATTCTGTGTCTCCCTCTCTCTGCCCCTTCCCCACTCGCATTCTGAGTCTCTCTTTCTCTAAATAAATAAATAAATAAATAAGTAAATAAAAACATTTTTTAAAAATTGAAAAAAATAAGCATTAAAAACAAAAAAAAATCTTGCAGTGATTCCCTAATCGACCTGGAGTAAGAGCCAGAGTCCTTACATTGGCCTTTGCAGCCCTGCACACACCCCTCTAGTCATCGCTGTGCCTTCTTCTCCCACCACCTCCTCACTCACTCTGCGCTGACCACTCTGGCCTCTTTGCTCTTTGGCCTCAAACTTGACAGGTACATTTTTGCCTCAGTCCCTTTGCACTGAATATCCGCCTTGTGTATATATCCCTAGATACATACATGGCTCAGGGTCAAAAGTCAGATGTTACTTCTCAGGTTTACCCTCCCCATCAGCCCAACAGCCTCCCTCTTCCTTCCTTTGTGTTTCTCCATAGTCCTTTTCACCTTCTAACAAGATCTGTACTATCCCTCATTTGCCTCACTAACACTCAAGTTCTTCAAGGGCAGGGATTTTTGTCTGTTTTGTTTACTGCTGTATCCCTCAGACTAGAACAGTCTAGAACAGTGCGTGACACATAAGTTTTTTTTTTTTGATGTTCATCCATTTTTGAGAGAGAGAGAGAGATACACACAGAGAATGAATGGGGAAGAGGCAGAAAAAGAGGAGACACAGAATCTGAAGCAGGCTCCAGGCTCTGAGCTGTCAGCACAGAGCCTGACACGGGGCTTGAACCCACGAACCGTGAAATCGTGACCTGAGCCAAAGTCAGACACTTAACCGACTAAGCCACCCAGGCACCCCAACACATGATAAACTCTTAATAGGGGCGCCTGGGTAGCTCAGTCAGTTAAGCATCTGACTCTTGGTTTCAGCTCAGGTCATCATCTCCTGGTTTCATGAGTTCAGGTCCTACGTCAGGCTCTGTGCTGTGGAGCCTGCTTCGGATTCTCTCTCTCCCTCTCTCTCTCTCTGCCCCTCCCCCACTTGCACTGTCTCTGTCTCTCTCCAATAAATAAATAAACTTAAAAAACAAAGCTCTTAATAAATACTTGTTGAATAAATGAATAGGTTGTTTTTTGAACAAGCATAATGTATTTTTTAATGTAAATATCATATATCAATGTTAATGGCACAGATTATTCATATTATCAGCATTCAGTGTTCCACAAGTATCTGACACTTAAAAGGTATGTTTCAAGTCTAATATATTTGTAAAGAAATAAATTGTTACTAGTCTTTCGGTTTTGTAGTTTGAAGAAAACAGACTTTCCCCTCTCTCCGTTGCTTTTATTTTACCAGGAAGACCACTGCAGTTTTGGAGAGAAATAAAACCAATTAAAAAAAAAAAAGTTATTGGTATTGTTTCATATGCCATTAATAGGTTTGAAGACAACTTTACAATTAATTTATCAAACTCTTTATGAGAAATGAATCCTGTGACACATGTTAACTATTACTAGCGAATGAATATCAAGCTTCAAAATTAATTATGCAAATATTCCAAATGTTACCAAATTTAAAATAAAGCAGAAGATGGGATCTTGGAGCCAAGTGGAAATAAGTATGCATCCTCCTATTTCCATTTTGATTACGGAGAATTATACAAAACTATTTCATTGAATTTAAAAGATCCATAGTGTTGGCCGTCTCTGCACATATCACAGCCAACAAAAATTGAGAAATTAATATTCCAAATGATATATCATGCAAAGCCTTATTCTTTTTTTAAATGTGATTTGAATATCCATCTAAAGTGCTATATTTACTATACAGATCCACATTAGTTAGCAAAAATAAGTATATTTCATATGGGAAAAGAGTTTGCTTGGGTCAGAGTTTCACTTCTGAAAAACTTCCCCAAAATAAAGGGTGGGTGGTCAAATGATTCTGGAAAATGTTGTCTACTACATTAAAATTCCAAAGCCTCTGAGAAGCTCTGTAGCAAGGAGATATGTTTCTCATCATTAATTTTACATTTATTAAACTTACTTGACCAAAGGATCTCCTTTTGCCTCAGAGCTGTGTGCCCTTTGCAATACCCTCTTGGAAACTCTTGTGTGGTCCACTGACAGGGGGTGATAATTAAATCATTGGGGGGATAGGAGTGAGGTGGAGGGAAAGGAGGTTTGCTAGTGTTTCTGAGCTGCCTACAAGGAGGTAAGTAATATGTCCTCCAGGGCACCCTAACTGACCATACTTCTCAAGTCTGGAAAGCTTAGATGGCATCCTCTGAGACCAGAGATGGCAGAGTGAAATGTTCCTAGGGGCCGGGCAGGCCACTTAAAGGGATGGACACTGTGTTGGAGTTCAGTACTGCTTCATCATAGGGCAGCCACCACTCAGTCTCAGCCTGCCATGGCCATGTGGATAGAATGGTTCTTCAAACCATATTGAAAGTTTAGATTTTTTATGTTTCCTCTCCTACACATTAAATGGTGTTAACCATGTTTAAATGTTAAAAGAACACTGGAAGCCATGCAAAATATATGGCAGGACCACTCCCATGTGTGACTTCCACCTTGAGGACCTGGAGTGGCAGCATAAACAGGAGGGGCATGTGGGGTAACCGACGATGCGTTCAGGCTACACACGTGAGATCCTTGTAGAGACAAGAATCGCTTTACCTTCAGTAGTCTTGAGGCTGGAAATATTTCCAACTAGGTCTAAATCTTTTATGTCTGAAAAACCTTAAAGACTAGTTTATTTCATTGCCTCATCAAATAATTATAATTTAATATTTGGAAAGCATGTTTGCAGTTTACAAAGTACCAGCATTGAAAAATAAAATGATACTCTCCAGGTATATTATTAGTTGGCTGGGGGCTTTCACAGCAAAATATCACAGTCTAGGTGGTTTAAACAATGGGAAGATAATGTTCTCACAGGTGAGGAGTCTTGAGATCAAGGTCCAGGCAGGGCTGTTGGTTCCTTCTGAGGACTGTGAGGAAAAAATTTGTTCCAGACTTTTCTCCATTGCATGTAGATGGCTGCCTTCTTCCCATCTTTGAATCATCCTTCCTCTGTACATGCCTGTGTCCAGATTTCCTCATTGTACAGCAACACCACTCATTCTGGATTAGGGCCCACTCTAATGACCTCATTTAACCTAATTACCCCTGTAAACATCCTGTCTCCAAATAGGGTCACATTCTGAGATAATGGGGACTAGGACATCATGATATGAAATTTGGGGGGCCTACAGTTCAGTCCATAACACTAGGAAAGAGCTTTCCGGGGGTGGGGGGGAGGGACTCTCTGTTATTTTTTTTTGAATACCTAAAAAGTGGATACAAATTTATCATCACAAAATTTTATACTTCAACGAGGACAATTTTTTTCTATGGACTGAGAGGGAAAGAGGAAAATAAACAAGGTATCCAAAATTTTGTATAACTTCACCAGGTACCTACAGAGAATAACACGTGTATGCGAGCTGCTAGGAAAGGAAGGGTTCAAACTATAGATCCATTTATTGGAACTACCATCAGACATGCAACCAGATAAGACAAGTTGGAATGTGTACCTGATAACACGTGTAAAATATAGTCGGAACTGAATCCTGCAATCCAAAGTGAGCTATGAAAGCTTGCTGTTAAACATTCTAATACACAAATGTTCATAGGATCTCTATGTTTATGGAAAACGATTCACTTTTCATGTGTGTTTTACATGATTTTCTCTCGTTTTAGTGTTCCTTCATGTGCAGGAAAACAGCACCCCAAAACTCAGTACATTTTTAGATGTTCATGGCCCACTCAGAAAGAAGGTAAAAAGTAAAACTGAGTCTTGAATTCAGCATTGATCATGTAAATTTTTTCAAATCACCTTCACGTTCAGCTTTGTTTTCTGAACTGCCTGCTCACAGTTTTCTTCACGCTTTCCTAGATTTCCGAGACCCCAGTGTGCTCAAGTTGAAACCTCCTTCTGGAGCCTTCCTATTGTTTGTTTACCTATATGGGATAAGTATTTCCAAATACAGACTCATTTTCCTTTCAAAACTGCAGCAGACTGCTGAATCTCCTTCACTCACATATTCATTCATTTATTCATTGCTGTGTGTTGGGTACTCTGGTAGGCATTGAAAATCGAAGGTAAGCGTGGTTCCTAACCTCAGCGCGCTTACAGGCTGGTAAAACGAACAAAAATGTCAAATGGAGAATTTGTGCGTTAAGCGCAGGAAGTGGGCACAGGGTTCCCCGAATGGGAATAAGTCACTCAAAGCCAGAGGGAGTGGGAAAGTCCTGAGTTCGGTTATAAGAGAAGCACAGAAATTTTCTAAGTAGCTGGTTAAAAGGCAGACCGTGTTGTATGTTGCAAAGGTGTAGAAGCATGAAAATGTATAGTGTATTCAGGGAATTATAAGTACTTTGGTATTTCCAAGGTAAAAATTGTGTCAGCAAATAGAGGGGTTGAGACTGGAAAAATGGGAGCCAGGTCATGAAGGGAATTGGGAGAAATCGTGTGGGCCTTGGGAGGGGGGGTGTGCTTTGAAATATTTTCATCAGGAAAGTAGCGGTTTTTAAAGATCATATGGAGAGCAATAGGAGGGATAGATTAGAAAGAAAAACCACTGAGAGTTAGGGTACTATTGCAAATCCATTTAAGAAGTAAGAGAGAAAAAAAGGAAGTGTGAGGCAGCAAATGATTTAAGAAGAGGATACATCCTGGAGCCCAGAGACCACCCAGGCGGGCTTGCTCTGCTGCTTACTAGCTGGGAAGCCATGGGGCCCGTCCCTTAACTTCTCTGAGCCCCAGTTTCCTCATTTCGAAAATGGGGTAGTAATAAACTTCACTTTCTAGAATGCTGTGAGAATTAAGTGGGTGTATATGTGTGAAGTAGGTAGAACCATGCCTAGTACATAGTAACCACTTAATATATGGTAGCTATTATCATTATTCATTGTTAAACAGTAATGGCTAGGACTCAGGATACAGCATGAATTTGAAGCCAATTAAAATGGGAGACCTCGGAAACGATCTTGGTAAGGTTGTAGAGGAGGGCACTCAGCCGGTTCGTAGTCCGCCACTTGGCCTAAACACGTAAAGACAGTCTGTGTTCCACAGAGTTCCTTCCTGATAGCGCGTTCTAACTGTGCAGCTTTTGTGTCTTAGTCGTATCACATTCAGTCACCAAAACAGCCCCAGCATTTCTGCCTCTCCATCAGTGGTTGCTGCCGTAAGGGACCCTATGACTTCTGTGCTTGAGACCTAGTAATGGCGTCAGTGGTACACGCACCCTCAGTACCCCGTGGTGTGAGAGAAACCACGAGGCAGTACAGAAACCCATTGCTTAAATATTTTTCCTTCTATAGAAACATTTTCCATTGTGAATTTTTTTTAAAAAAGAGCCTCTGAAAATTTGGGGTTTCTCTCTTTTCTTCCGAATTTACTGAGCCTTCACAAAATTCATCTCCAGGTGATTAACAGTCGGGCACTCTGCAGACATCTTTTCCTCTTCTTGAATGGGAAAAACCAAAGTCTTTGGCACTCTAATCTGATATTTGTAAAAGGGAATTCTACCATGAGGGACCTAACAGAGAAGAGCCGCCTTTCTCTGCAGACTTTTGGGAGCAACATGGGCTTCAAGGGAGATGGAGGCTGCCTGCCTAGTGCCCCTCCCAGACCCCATGGTCTGTTCCCGCACGGCTGTTCGTTATCTGGTTTCTTCGAAGGGGAAGCACAAGTCCACCTGCCATGCTGACATTCTTTCCATATTTGGTCCAGACACCAGAGGATTATTGGGCCCGAGTCCCTGTCTCTAACTGCATCTAAGGGTCTAGGTCTCCCTCAGAGTGGGCCAGGGTGATCTGGTTGAGTAAGAACACCTACTCTCTTTCTCCGTATAACGTGCCAAATGAATGTAAGCTGCTCAAAGGCAAGCTTCACTCGTTCAGAAGGTACACATTGAAGATCTGCTGTGTTCACGGTTCTGGGCACCAGGAACACAGCAATGAGCAAGACAGCTGTGGGCCCTGTCCTTGGGGAGCTCAGGGTAGGATGTGAAAGACAGAACATAAGCAAGGAAATGAATACATTCTTCTCAAATCATGATAAAGTGATCAGGCAAGGTTTTTCTGACCTACTGAAGTAAAATGCATCTCGATAAATGTTTGAGTTGAACTGCATTCTACCAGATTGAACTAGATCCCTCTGCACTTCAGACTTAGACTATAACTTTGAAGATGGCCTTCAAGTGTACTCCCATTTTGTGCACAGCTCTTTTTAGCCTCTGTGTTATTTGAGGCATTGAGTATTTATAACTATAGGATAATCTTTGTGCTATGAAGTTTTCCTGGTTAAAAAAAAAAAAAAAAAAAAGGCTCTTGACCTGGATGTTATAGTGTCTATCTTCCTACATCACCAAAGCAGCTGAGCACCTATAATGTCCTTTCCCACTGCTTTTGTATACAACTGTAAGCCTGTAAGTAGAAAGGGTGGATAGGTTGCCGTGTTCTTATTGTCTGTATGCTTAAGGGTATACATATGACCAGATGATGAAAAGTAGATCTTAATGACAACACGGCCAGCACATACATGCAGTTCAAACATCAGAGGTTTCATGAGCATTACAATAGAGCTAAAGGGAAGAAATTTGCAGTTTTGCCAGCATTTGTAACAGCAGTGATTCACTTACGCCACTAAAATGTTTACATTAAGTGCAACACTTCATTTGTTATCAGCCCATAGCAAGGACCCTATAAAAATAAGTAAATTTGTGATTGCTTTCCTTTAAACACCCACTCTGTGATAAGTAGTGAACTTCCAAAGACATGATGCCGACCTGAGTCAACTTATTGTATCACCTTGTAAATTCATTTAACAATTCAACTTTGGGATCTATTACAGTCGGAATAATCCAATTATGACCTCACTGTTATATTAAACAACCGTTACTTTCTAAAAACATGCATGGTCCACTGGGGAGAACTCTAAACTCCAACCAATCTATGGAACTTTCAAAAACAACTGTTAGCCAGTTTGCTTTCTCATATAATTATCCTCTTTTGATACAGATTATATGTATCTACCAAAATTTTGTATGAATGTGTCATTTTCACATACTCTTAGTGTGTGTTAAAGGTAGAATTGATTGATACCACTTAAATTTATTCATTTGAACTATTAACTTATTAAAAAGTTCTCAAATCATAGGACACAGAAATGTATACAGACATCCTATTCATAAATGTGCCATAGTTCTTAAATGATTTTTTAAGTTAATTTTTAATACACCTGTTAAGCTTTTGAAATAAATGAATCCCTGGTATTCTTGTTCTTGCTACTATTGTTTTGAGCAGGGGGGTGAAGGGGCAGAGAGAGGGGGACAGAGGATCCCCAGGGGGCTCTGCACCGACAGGCTGACAGCAGTGAGCCTGATGCAGGGCTTGAACTCACGAAGTATGAGATCACAACCTAAACCAAAGCTGGACACTCAACCGCCTGAGCCACCCAGGTGCCCCATGTTTACGACTATTTTAAGCACTCAGGATCACTCTGTGTGTGTGTGTGTGTGTGTGTGTGTGTGTGTGTGTGTGTGTGTAATGTGCTTTCTAAATAAAACGCATCATTTTTAGGGAAATTTAATTTCCAAAATAGAGATTTAGAAAAGTTATAATTGTACAGGGTAATAATTCTTATTGTCATTTTGTAATAGAATTTTCTCTAAAGTAGAAAATCATGTTATGGATTCCTCTGCCATCCCCTCACCTACCCCAGTCACTCCACTGGACAAATAGAACTAGAGATTATAGTCTTCACACATTAAATATGTGCTTGAAGATTATGTCTTTTGAAATGCACCTAAATATTTGGGAACCGAAATTAGAGGCATAGTAAGATTTGCCTGTCCCTGTCAGGTTCCTACTAGTCTGGTCTTTAAATCCATCCCTAGCTTTTCATTCATTTCATCCTGTCACTCAAGTGGTCCCTGAGCAGCCATGACCAGGCACTCTCCAGGCCTGTGAATACGGAGATTCCCCAAAATACAAATTGTGCTCTCAACGAGCTGAGTGTAACAGGGGATACAGACCAGTAAGCCAAATGGCACATACATCAGCAGTTACAGCATGGAAAGGGCTGGGAATGAGATGTGCTCATTGTACAAAGTGGAAGCTCGGGAGACTCATTCATGTAAGCCCCGCTTAGAGTGGAGAGACTAGTGAAGGGGGAACGGTGTTTGGAACAGAAGGGACAGCATGTGCAGAGGCATAGAAGGGTGAAAAAGGGGAAGCTGTCAACAGTATGATTAGAGCATAAGGAACACGAGCCAGATTAAGGAACTTGTGTGATGCCACAGACATCAAACTTTGTCTAAGCCACAGTGTGGAAGACACATTAGAGGTGTTGGGTTTATGGAGGGGGGTTGTTTGATTTTTTTCATTTTTTTGTTTTGAGGTATAGAAATATAAAAAAGACTAGGGAAGAGAAACCCAGAGGGGGGTTATTGCTGAAGTCAGGTGTGGAATGGAAAAGGAACAAGAAGCAGTTCAGTGGAGAGGAAAAAAAGGAAACATCAGTATTCAGGATATGTATTGTCCTATTCCTCTTGGTTGAAAAATGTGAGAGGGGCGCCTGGATGGCTCAGTCGGTTGAGTATCTGACTCTTGATTTTGGCTCAGGTAATGATCCCAGGTTGTGGGATCGAGCCCTTTGTTGGGATCCATGCTGGGTGTGAAACCTGCTTAAGATTCTCTCTCCCTCTACCCCTCTCCCCTGCTTGTGCGCTCATTATGTCTCTCTCTCCCTCTGTCTCTCTCTCAAATAAAAAAAGAAAATGTGAATTAGAAAGTAGAGTATTTATAATTGGAGTAAAACTCAGAATGCTGAGTAGCATGTAAACCATTTGCCCTTTTCAGTGTCCAATTTATTTGCAATGGGACTTGAACCAAGGGCTTCTGATTTCTGATGTTCTGTGTTCTTTTCCTTAATGCTTCATCTATAGCAAATGGAAACAAATAAAAATAATCTGTTGTTCGTATCATATATAAATATATATGTATACATACACATGTATGTATATACTTAGACACTTTGTAATAAGGGAAAACAAGACAGTAACTAAAAGTTGGAACATTTTCTACCAGAAACCCTTATGAAATGTGTTTCTAAAGAACAGAAACATTTTCAAATTGTTGGCAGTTGTTAGCAATTAGTACATTTTTTAAAAAACCAAGAGCACACTTTATGCACTGTATGTTAGCCAATATGACAAATTATTTTTTAAAAAAATAATAAAATAAATAAATGGATGCTGATTAAGAAAAATATTTCAGTCAATGTGTGTTTCCTCACCTTCAACAATGAGTAGCAATGTTTGTAAAATGTTTGTTATATTATCTCTCTAAATAAAAGTTGGTGGTTCCCATAACCGTTATGACAAACATTTCTAGGTGAAAAAATAGTTTGCTTTTTAGGTCATTGCTAAATCAATTTAGTTTTAAAGCATTTATCTGCAGTTAGAATGGTTCACATAAAAAGAACTAGGCATTGCATGGCTTCCACTGGCCCAGGGTTTTCATTCAATCCGTGCCCTTTTTTACAAGTAAATTTTCTTAAAGTTGTGGTTTTCCGCTCACTTTCATTCATAAAGGTTGGTGTCTCTATTCCCTTGAAAAACTCCATGAATTCAATTGCTAGAATTAAGCAGGATTAAAAAAAAAATCATACATTTATAGACTCTACAGCCAGCCAACTCCTCCTATAGATATAACCACATTTTACTGGTGAGGAAATGAGGCCCAATGAGATTCCGTCACTCAGCATCAAATTCCATGTGGGTCGGGCAAAACACTGAAAAACAGAAAGGACTGGAATTAACATTTATGGTAGGAAATGTTTTAATTTCACAAGTCTTTCATATCCTATATCTGCTGTCAATCACGCCGACATAGAGAACTCTTTAAATACTAAAACACTTTTCTTAATAATGAGTAGCAACCATTAATATTATTAGCCTTCAACTCCAGCCACCTGCCGACCCAATATAGGACCTGAGGATGTTTCGTGCTGAGCCTGGTTCCCTTGTTGCTATGAGGAGTACCCAGTGCATTAAGATCAGCTAATGATGAGAAAAGAATTAAACATGAAGGGAGACGGTCGAGAAACTATTTACATCCTTAGTTACAATCCAAGAAGCAGTAAAGAGGAGGAGAAAGGGCACAGGTTTGGACGAGGGGAAGGTCAAGTGTGATTCCCATCTTTCACACAATCATCAATGTGGCCTTGGGCAAATCACGTGATTGTTCTCCTCTTTTTTTTTTTTTTTTTTTTTTTACTCATCTGTCAAATGAGCACAATTTGGATTCTTAGAGGATTCAGTGAGTTCAGGTATACACAGTGCCCGGAACAAAATACACATCTGGTAAAAGGTAACTAGAAACAATACCGGGACTGGGCTTTCGGGAAACCTCCGTATACCACGTGGAGGAAAACAGGTCGTGCAGTGAGGTGTTTTCGGAGTCACCTTCAGGTCTTGGTGTGTGACTTTAACAGCCCTCCTCTGTGGTGCCCATGCTGCCCTTCTGTTCAGTGTGAGGCTGCTGAGAATCTGAACACTTTCTGCAGGGTAAAGCCAGTGCACTAATAAAACGTCTCCTTGCCCAAGAGCCCACACAGAGTTTATCTCCAGCGGGGGACTTTTTTTTTTTTTTTTCCTTCTTTTCCAACAGCTGCTTCCCTGTGTTTGGAGCCATATCATGAGTTGGGGTTAGTAATTTCTCTTTTCCAAGATCTCAGATACTTGAAAAATAAACTTTTTTTTCTGTAGTTTTAGATTTAAGTTCGAGGGGGAAAAAAAAAATACAGCCATAAACGGAGTTTACATTAACCACTTGGGATTATTTCAAAGTAAAAGAGCATTTACTGGCTTCATCTGACCTCTGATTTGAGGATCAGTTTTTTAAAAACACCACCAACCACAGACTTGTAAAGTTTGCAGAAACTGCCGACAGACCCAAATATGTTAAAGGTTGTAATCTCTTGAAAGGAGTTGGTTGATTTTCCTGTTGCCCCTCCTATCAACTTTAACCTCCAACCTCCTCCGGCATCTATCACCACAAATAAAACTGCTGAGGTTTGACAAGAGGATATAAAGTCACTAGGGCCATCGCACAGGGATGGCCACATGATTTTCTTCAGCCTGAAATGAATGCTCCGTAATTTGGGCTTTTCAATAGGAAGTCGTAAACACTCACTCATATCACTTTAGTTTTAATAATTACTGTTTAAAAAAACCAGAAATACACATATTCAATGATGTTTGACAACTGGAATTTAGTGGTTTTGTTATTGGTTGTCTTTGACCATTAACTTGGATTTCTGTTCTTAATTTTAATGTATACGATTTCAAGCAAGCAGCATATGATACTGATATAAACATGACGTTTGTATACAGCATTATAAATGAATTTTTAGTTCGCGATTAAGACAAACCAGATGACAAAAAGCAAACAATGCGTTTGTATTGCTCTCTGCTAACTTAAAAATAATCCCCTGTGCTGGATTCACCTGCAGTGCCTTTCTTCTCTTCGGGAATTTGGGACATGTGGCTCATGTAGCACTTAGCTCGCCAGGGTTTCTGAGGTTCGGTTTACTTGGATAGATTCTCACATAATTCAGCTGTCTGTGGAAATTACTCATTCTACACTAGATAAATGCGATCTTATGAAGTCTCTGGCACCATTCAGTCTGAACTCGGCTAGTTCTCTGTTGCTGGTGTCTGAGCATAAGGAACGGGGATGCTATTACATCAGTGCTTGAACCGTGCTTCTTGTTGCTGTGTTGTTGTTTTTTTCTTTTAAGGTAGATCTGTGTGTTTTTGTGCAGTCCACCTTAATAGTTTCCAAACAACCCTGAGTCTAGGTGGTTTATATCTCCAGGTGTTCTTTCTTCAGCCTCATTTTCTCCCACCTCTGTTCTTTTTACGGGGCAACTGAGCAGAGGAAGGATAAATGACGTGAAGAAGTCAGGAGTCTGGGCAGCAGGGAGCCCTGGTGCTGAGGATGAAGGACATGACACTGATCACATCCCACCTGAGCTTTTGGTGACCTCAGCAGATTTCCTGCTTTGCAGCCCAGCCAGGGCGCCTTCTCCAGAAGCAGAACTGTTGTTTTGTTGCAACAAAGTGCATCCACGTAAAAACTCCTGAGCCCCCATCACCTAAGCCTCTCCCCTCTTCCCCAGCAGAGCAGAATCCAGGGCCTAGAAAAGATCTGTGTGCTGTTTTGGAGTGGGGGACTGGAGTAGGGAGAGCAGGAGACGGGGGTAAAAAAATAAAACTGTGTGCGTGTGACCTGGCATCTCAGAATTCTTAGAAAACTAGATTTTCATAAGGTACTTATGGTTCGAATTGTTGAGACCACTAAGAACCTCCCGTGTTCCTCCCATTGAACAGCGCAACTTTCTTGTATAAATCCAAGTGGTCATTAGTAACAACAGCTGTAGTGATCTATTGCATTTATGCAGCGTTTCTACATTCATTATTTTGTTTGAGCCTAACCATTCCTCTAGGAAACTGAAAGCATTTTAATGGATAGTCAAGCAACGGCTCAGAAAGATAAAGTGACTTGTCCAAGATTAATTCATTAGTGTCAGAACTAGGATTGCCTTATTATTCAGCAAATCTGTTATTTAGCATGGAAGATGTGCCGGGCGTCCAAGGGTGAATGCGAGTCCGTCCCTCAAAGAGCTCACAGTCTGTGGCAGGTGCGGGAAAGGGGTGCTAGATTTGCGTGCAGGGAACGTGGGCATCACCGAGGCAGTGGCTTGAACTCATCCTTGCAGGATGAGACAGATTATGATCCAGCTGTCCTCATTCCAAGGAAGGACCGTTTTAAGAATGTTAGCTGTTTGGCCAATTCAGATTTCTCTTCCCGTTTTAATTTCCTGAACACCAGTTCCAGCACGTTTAGAAGAATAACAGCTATGCTCTAGAAGAGGCCCAGTCCGATAACCCCGCTGGTCAAGAGGGAGACTGAGACTCACAGACTAATTAGGAAAAGCTGTAGAGACCAACAGCTGGGGCTGTGGGGCTACTGGAGTGGGTAACTCACAGGTTAAAAAATATATATCTATATATAGAAGAAAAAGCACTTGACTCTGCTAATATAAAATGCTAGAAACCTCCATTTTCATTTTTTATGTAGCTGTCCCATGATACTAAAATAAATAAACCTCTAAAATTCATGCGATGCAACCAGTTAAGGGAAACCATTCTGGTTGATTCAGTTATCTTAAACTTTAGATCAATAGCCACAAAATGAGTATTTTTTTTAATTTTATTTTGGAGAGAGAGCGAGTGAGCAGGCAAGAGGCTCAAGGGGGGGGGGGCAGAGAGAGAGAGAGAGAGAGAGAGAGAGAGAGAGAGACTCTCAAGCAGGCTCCATTCTCAGTGCGGAGTCCGACACGAGGCTGAATCCCATGACCCTGGGATCATGACCTGAGTGGAAATCAAGAGTCGGGCACTCAACTGACTGAGCCACTCGGGGACCCCAAAATGAGTAATTTGACTACTTAACCAAGTATCCTTTGTGTTCCCTTTTACCAAGAACTTCATTCCTTCGATTTTATTGAAAAGCATATCTAGAGCACTAATAGATTTAAAACAAACGTGATTGAGAAAAGATTCAGCTCATCTCTTAATACCATAAGGACGCTTGTGTATTCCCCAAAAAGATGTTCTTTAAACACTGCCCAGGGCCACCTAGATGGACAGTTCTAAAGCTAGAGTGACTTCAAGCCCTCCTCATTCTAGCTGCACGAAGCAATTTCATGTCCATAGAGAACGTATGTACAAAGTTGTGGGTGAAAAGAATGATTTCTCCCCGCCAAGAGTAACAGTGAGATCCTAAGATGAAGCCCAGAATAAGGAAGGTCATCCTGTTCCAGCTTGACAATGAAGAAACAGGAGAAAGACCTTCTTTGCCCCCAATTTCTTTGACTGGTAGACCTTTCAGCCACTGCTAGGTAGACAGGGAAACAAGAGTTCCCCACCCAGAAACCACAGCAACAGAAACAGTTGAGACTCGGAGTGAAAACCTCGAGGACAAATAGAACTAGATAGCTCGTGGAGGTGTAAATCTAAGGGTCCAGCTGTAGTGGTGCCTTAGAAAGTGAGTAGGTACTGGTAAGCACCGTTGTAGTGGCTTTTTGCCACCACACTAAGGCCTAAATAGGAACTGGAAGCTGACACCGCCCACGAATCACTATTTATCTCATCTGGATTGGGTAACCGGGTGGCCGTTACTGAAGAGGTTTCTGTTGCTGGGCCTTCTCATGCATTGCTTCCTTTATGGATAGAGGACCCCTGGATCTGCTCGGGATCCACACAATTCCTGACCTAGGTTCTGAGACTCAGTACATTTCCTACTCCACGTCACTTAGCTGACTCGTGGGAACAGAGGCTCCTTCAAGCCAAGCTGAGGAGACAGAGATCTGATTGTCTCTTCCTTTTCTCCTTGCTCTCACTCACCCTCTCCTACCAACTCCCAGCCTCATGGGCGTGCAACTGGGGTAGGCTTTTTGTTCTCTGTCTCACTTCCTGTATGTACTGGGATGTTAGTTAGTTACCTTAATTGAAGCCCTTTTTGTCCCCTCATCCCTGTAAGATTTTTTTTCCTCTTTTGGCCTGGCTTAATTTGTCTTGCCTTCCAGGAAAGCTCCTCATGACTGATTTTCTGCTCGAGTCAGCTTTTCTAAAGTCTCATAAAATCCCGAGACGATGAAGAGAGGTTATGCCCTAGGAATCTCCATCTTCTGTTGAAAGTTCTGGGATTGCTGGAGGGCCAAAGGCTGAACAGAACCCCCTTGAGACACAGACCCCTTGTCCCCAAGACCCAACTACTCGCCTTTTCTCTTACTTCCGCACCTGAAACAAGGAAATCAGAGGATATTACCCTACAATAAGACTTACCTACATGGAGGGCCACCTGGGTGGTTCATTTGGTTAAGCATCAGACTCTTGATTTCAGCTCAGGTCATGATCTCACGGTTTGTGGGTTCGAGTCCCCAGATGGGCTCTGTGCTGACAACGTTGAGCCTGCTTGCGATTCTCTCTCTCTCTCACCCTCTTTCTGCTTCTCCCCTGCTCATGTGCTCACATTCTGTCTCTCTCAAAAATAAATAAACTTAAAAAAAAATTTACCTACATGTAGATGGCTTACATTCTGTTACCCGTCTATATAGGGCATTAAATTTTATGTATCCAGAATAACTGTCCTGATTGCACTACATATTATTTAATTCATTTGATGACTCAGAAAGTACCTGAAGTTTATCATTCTAGAATGTTCCATATTGGAAGATGGAGGAGAGGAGATGAGGCTGCATCTCTCTGTATCGACCCTCAAATGTTTAGCCTGTTGACTTTCTCCTCCACAAACTGACAAAGAACACTACCTATTTTGAAGTGATTTTTGATTTGTTGGGTATTGGTGAGTAGAAAATAAATCTGAATTAAATGTCCTACAGCTGGAGCAGGTAGAAGGGGAACAAATGAAAACTTCCTGGTTTTATGGGCTGCTGAGAGGTGATAGCTCTGGAAATGCAGTCTGCTAAGTGATCCCAAGCTAATGCAAATTAACAGTTGTTTTCTTTCAGAACTGTATGACTGAATAAACATTTACCATTTGTTTCGTTTCTACTCATCTCTTAGAACAGTTGCTACAGGTCTTAATAGTAAGACTTGAAACATATAATGTATTAGCCTTGGCACATCAAAATATTGTTCATCTTCCAAACTTGAGATATTCCAGTTTGGCTTCTCACTGAGTTTATAATGTTCTGAGGGTATGTATCTAAAAATGCATCTTACTAATCTCCTGGAATTGATTAAAAAAAGAGTCCCTGTAACTTGTCACTCTTCCCAGCTTAAACATGGTCTGTCAGTTGTGAGATTGACGGGCATTGTGGTACATTTCAATCTTAGGAGGGGCCTGAATAAGAAATTTGAACCACCAAGTAGCATTTTGGAAGAGAGACCTATGATATTTGTGCAAAATAATAATGAGGTTAAAAATGGAATTTCAAGCTTAGCTGAGAGAGTGGTGCTTCCGGCTCTTTTTGTCCAAGCCTTTCTCATGATTCAGTGTGATCACCTTTTCTCAGAGCACCACTGTGGCGTGTAAAGAATTTCAGCAACTGAACAACAGTATCAAATAAATTCATTTTAGAAACTCTCCTTCAAAGTTTGTTCCAATCGTTAACATTCCTGGAGCCCCTGGCGTCTGCCAAGTGCTCAGCGCTCAGTTCACATGCAGCAAATTTAGCATGACAAAGTTGCTCCTGTTTTTTGCAAATGGGAGACCTGGAGCCCCAAATGGAGCCTCATGCAGTTAAAGTGCAGAATGGAGATGAGATCCGAGAGATACAGTAGAAGGGATTATCTGGGATCATGTAGATGGTTCGCAGTTGCCTTTGTATGGCCACTGGGTTAGATCATTCTTGGCAAGTCTGGTGAATTAGTATCCTATTCCTGAGTCCCATTTCAATACCTAGTTTGGAACTCTTCCACTCCTTGAAAACTTCCATTGAAATTTTTATCAATGGTATTTGCATAGACAAAATGGAATCAAACTATTGACATGTAGGTTGTCTTTGTTTTTAAAGCAAATTTATGTGAATGGTTTGTCAGTAGAGATAATTTAGCCAAAGGCACCTGTCTTGTCTAAGGACTCTGCCTGAAAAGACTTTTAGGGGGAGCTTGGTGAATTTTTTGTCCTTAAAATAAAGCTGTTTTGGAGGTATGAGAGAAGCTTAGTTTTTGAAATGGCACAATGAATAACAAAGGCCCCTTTTCACCCCCCCCCCTCAAAAAAGGACTAAAAAGGACATTTGTTCGACTCTAGAGGAAGAATTGTGCCGTTAACATAAAAGTCTAGATACAAGAAAGGGGAAAATTGGAGGAAGAGGAGTAGCAGGTAGTGCTGGGGGCTGCAGGGCCCTGGAAGCGACTCGTCTTACGAAGAGGATTACAATCACGCGCAGATTCAAAACGCAAGACAGCGTGTTTATGGTGACTGAAAGGGGCTGGAAGATAAAACGTAGCAGAACATCCGGTCGTTGAGTAGAGACAGGCAGGGGTATGCACGTGTGTCTCTCTCCGCCCCGCCTCGTCTCCTCTCCCTCAGTGGCCCTACGCGTATATCCTGGCAGACAAGCGGCCAATAAGCAGTCTTCGTATTCGGGTTCAGGTGATTTGTATTTCTGGCGTTTTAGAACAGACAGGGCTTATCACTGATTTGAAGATGGAAAGCACACTATGTCACCTCCCCCATCATTTGGTGGATGTGTGCTGAGGATGGCCAGAATTATATGTGTGTTAATGTGTCTTGAGCCCTGACCTAAACTGTAGATGAGAAGGCTCTTTAAATATTAAAATGCAGAACCAACAGAATTGCTTAATGCAGGAGGAAAGTGCACAGTATTCTAAAGGCAGGCCTCATCTTTTTATGGGGGCGGCTATTGCAAATGCATACATTTCGGTCCAAAAGTAACTTTTTTGGAAACTCTTCAATGGAAATACTAAATCGCCGGTCTCTCTTTTTAAGATAATTCGAGTTACAGAGTACCTAACTTTGGAGTTATCAGATGTGTTTATCCCTCCCACATGTCAAAGTTTAAGTGCTATGTTTTGTGTATATACTCATGTTATTTGAAAAA
The DNA here is from genome assembly GCF_046562875.1 of Panthera onca. Classification (NCBI taxonomy): domain Eukaryota; kingdom Metazoa; phylum Chordata; class Mammalia; order Carnivora; family Felidae; genus Panthera; species Panthera onca. The sequence continues at coordinate 65,848,151 of NC_138344.1, read as the reverse complement.
GCCCTAGAGAAAAGCAGCTATATAATTGTTTTTAAAGAACCCTAGAAGCACAGATAAAGGCTTTCAGAAAAGAGGGGGCAGTATTAATTATAACACCTGAAGTCATTTGCAAAATTTTGTCCTGATTATTGATGATTAATTGAGCATAAAGTTACAAGCCTTGAGAGAATTTTACAATTATTTTTCTTTGATTTTTCTACCCACAAAAAAAAAAAAAACACCCCATCATTTTCTATTTTAGCAGTTTCCACAACTTAAACATTAAATTCTTATTGTTTGATTTCTGTTATATTAGTAGTGTGTGTTTTGCAATTCTAATCTCCACGTTTTTCTTTCTTTATCACTGAAGTAGGCCTTTTGAAGCTGGGAAATTTTTCATAGCAATATTGACAGTGTTCACATTTGCATGATGACAGCCAAGGAATGGAGCAGTAATTTTTGAAATTGCAGAAGTATTTAGAACACTGATAAAAGCTGAAATATATTTTTGATGGATTGAAGTTAAGCATACATGATTTTTCCTGCTGTCAAAAGGCTCTGAATTTCGTGAATATTTGCCTGCTGCGAGAATGCAAGATTAACATCACAACCATCACCCGGGCACCCAAACCCTGCAATTTAATAGCTTTTTAGGTTCTTTCCTTTTTCTAAACAGCAATTAATCTCATTTTAGTACAATTTTCTCGTTTCTGAAGTCGCTCATTGAATCGCTGTTTTGTTCATATTTGGCTTCAGCTCCTCTGCATAGTCATTAAAGTCCCAATTAATGTCACCTTTAGCTGAAGAGTACTCATTTTTATTGAGAAAATGACAGTTGCTGCCATGAGTAGTGCAGTGTAATATACATTAATTGCCCTGTAACACTGGTAATTACGAGTTTTTCAAGCCTCTCAGTAAACTGTCATGCCTAGACAAGACTGTGCTAAAATAGATTACTCATTAGGGAGACCTGTCCTATTTTCTGGTGGGTTCTTAGTGTTGGTTTAAAAAAAAAAAAAAAAATCTTGAGCTTGAACAAATAGTTGCCAAGAGCAATTTCCTACAACAATATCCTTGTGTTGGGTTTTTCAGCCATCACTTAAGATTGCGGTCAGCAAACAGACAGAGTGCAGTGGATGCTACAGACGTTGTGAGTCTTGAGCATTTATTTAGGGGGATCACAAGAGTGGACTTAACGGTGTTTCATTCAGGGTTGAATACGGCATGTAACTGAAGAGTCCTCCCAGAGGGTGTTGTGTTAAAGCAGGTTCGTTCCCCAGTGTTCGGAGAATCCGTGAGAGAGCCAGTGTCCGCCCTTGCTGAGTCTTACTCACCTCGGGACTGAGTCCAGCAAGGAGCAGCGTTGATGCCTTTATTAAACAAATCCATATGAATACTGGAGTAGATAAATACCTTTGACACTAGACATGGCAAGCTTTATACATACGGTTTTAAGGTGTAGTTTAAAAAAAGGGGGGAGGGGATCATTAGTTGGAGAGAACTGAGATAATCTTACATGGGAAACCGCTAGCCCACAATCTTTTTTAATATATAGTTGCTGACTGGTGTGCTTAGCAGACTTCTCTCTCTCTCTCTCTCTCTCTCTCTCTCTCTCTTTCAAATCGTGTTCCTAATTTCAGTGTGGATATAATTTTTCTAGTCCCCATTCCTATCCTATTTCATACGTTGCTCTATAGTCAACTTTAAAGCCCATTGTTGCCCAGAGCTGACAAAAAGGAAACCTTTGTTGTATCCTTGCCTAAAGCAGGTGTTGTAACAGTCTGCTCTCTCCCTCTCTCTCTCTCTCTCTCTCTAAATGAATTTTGTCACAGCCTTTCAAATTTTCTTGTGGTGATGAGCTAATGAAAGTAGATAGTACAATTTGTGCTGACCAGGTAGCAAGTGCCAGCTCACAGCTGAGGATAGTTTAAAAAAATAAATAAATAAAATATAGCATTATCTCACTGATTTACCCATTACACAGCATTAATAGTGAGAGACCTTGGCGTGTTTATCTGTTTGTATTGGTGTGCATTTATCGAATTGTTTATGACAAGACTAATTGGGGTAATTGTAGACACTGAAATTACCTGTCAGCTATATGTAACCACACTCCCTTTCTTTCTGACAAATGATGACAACTGAGGGACCCCGTAGCATTACTCATGATGGCTTTTCGAGTGGTAATAAGGACAATAGGGGCCCTGGCTAATTTGACATGGACAGCCTTCACAACAAGAAGCCAGCTAAATGACTTGTCAGGAGGGGAAAGAAGTCAGAAAAGTAATGGAGTCCCCCATGGCGCTCTGACAGGGAGATGAGGCAATTTCAACGGAAAGTGAAAAGGCTTCAGTTTGTCAAGTGTTTAGAACAATCAGAGAACAGCTAGAGGCTGGAACCTGACAATAAATTTGTGACCCATGGTAGCGGTTTCGTATAGGTCAGCTACTTCATGATGGCTGTGCGGTGCTCAGGGGGTTCCGCTCACGCCACATACCCCACTTCTACCAGCCAGAGCCTTGTCACCTCAAGCGGGTGCCCTGTGCTACAGGACGGGAATACGGTTAAGGCGGTAGAGGCTCAGGGGCGGAAAGGTGATGCAAGTTGCAGTCGCTGGCGTGTTGAAGGATAAACGAACACAACTCTAGACGCATAATACGAGCACAACAGAGATAACACAAGATGGTGTTAAGTCTACCATGGGGAGCTGGAGTCGCTGGGTTGAGCCACAGCAAACTCCTTTCTCGCTTGCTAGTAGTCGCCGAATACTATGCTGCTGTTCGTAGGTTGAAATACCGCCCGCAGAGCCTGTTCCTCTGCTTGTATGGGGCGGTTTAATACCAGTCTCATAACAAGCGAGAAAACTAGAAGTAGCTTACTGTTTCAGCGGTTATGCTGTCTTGGGTTTCTGGTTATGTTTTATTAGGGATAATCTCTTTGTTGTCGTAAAGCAAGTTCTGGAACTGGGGGAGGCACTTTGCCTCTCTGTACCTCAGTCTCCTCGCTTAGAAGATGAGGAAAGAGGAGTTGGTCACATTTATGTAAAGCAGGATTGCACTATCTGTGTGCATATACAGTTTAGGGTATTTTTATACAATTTCACATGCGTTAGGCACCTGCAGCAGATTTTCTTCCCCATCAGATCCTTGGGAAGCCAACAACACCCTTTACATGAGGAATAGATCACCTCTGTGTCTAAGACGATTTTTCTTGTGAAGATTTCAAAGCATTTCAGGTATGGAATCTTTTTAATGTTGTCTAAAGGAGAAGGTGTTCATTTAATGTATTTTACTGTATTATTTGTAAGTTTTGACCTTCCTGTGGGGAAGAAAAAATCCTTTCTATATATTGTGTATCTTAATATATCCCTTCAATTTCTCAGTATAATTTAAAACACACAATTTCACAACTATTGTTAAACCCAAGTAAATAGGTTGCTCTGTGCCCTAACCAACGATTCAGAAGGATTAGAAACTCATCAAGAGACAATACCCATAAAATGGTTTTTTGTTTTTCCATTTATTTGGAGGTGAAAATGGATGGGAAGGAGGATTCTCCTTACCGTGCGTATATCCACTTCATTCCAGTGGCTTCTGAGTTGCTGGCGGGTTCTTAGTGTTTCTTCAGGGCTTTGGGAAGAGAGTAGGAAGTATTCCACCATACCAAGTCCCAGAGAGGAGTGCAGGGACCTTAACAAGGGGGTCCAGACATCAGGAGCAAAAGTTAGCTCTTGTAGAATTGGCCGCAGAAGGAGGGACAAGAGAAGTGCTTTCTTCCCTCTATGCCTCCGCTCCCAAGTACGCAGTGAGAACTCCGTGTCTGTGCTCCCAAGTACGCAGTTAGAATTTAGCTTAGAATGTCCCAGGCTATGGTCTACAAACATGTCCTTTTCTTCTTAAATTTCAGTCTGTAGACAGGAGTTCTCCTTATTGAACTTCAAGCCCATATTTGGGATGAGTCTCTTTCCAGTTAGCCCCACTTTGGAGATGTTGTTTATGTTGCTTATAGACGTCTGGTAGGCTAAATATTTTCTCCCCCATCCTCTGAAATAAATTGTAGTTCTGTTTTTGTAATACACGTTCCATTCGAAAAGTCTGAAAATCCCAGGATCACATAAAGAACAGAAAATCATCATAATCCCAGTGCATACACATTATCACTATTAGCATTTTAGCAAAAATGGGATTATACTGAATACGCTGTTGTGTGTTCATGTGTTCTTCACCACCGAGGATACTGAGATGGTTTTTCAGGTCTCTAAATATAGTTCCACATTACCCATTGTGAGGAGTTCCTAATGCTAGCATTCTATGGATTTATCAGAATTTATTTAGCCTCCCATCTGTAAGAGGTATTTAAGAGGTCACCATAGACAAAGCTGTGATGAACATCCTCATGATGAAATGAGTTAAGATACAGAGAGCACAGTAAGCCTCAGTCAACATTTTTATTTTCCTCTGTCTTGTGCGATTTGCCTGTTATGAACGGGGAAGGCTATGGAACACGCATTTTTGGTACCATAATGTGATGTTTTGTGATCATTTTAATTTTTCCTTTTAATATTCAGTTACCAGAGCCCTTTTCATGACACGAAAAATTCATCTATCCAGTTGTCTGGTAACAAACAAACAAAGGTAGCTTGTGCATATACATTTCTTTTCTACCATCTAATCTTCAGAGCTTCTGATTCACCTACACAGTTATTTCACACAAGAGCAAAGAAAGGTGATGTGTTGTGCTGTAAAGATTATGCATTTGTCGGGGCACCTGGGTGACTCATTCGGTTAAGGATCCAACTCTTTATTTTGGCGTAAGCCATGATCTCATGATCTATCAGACTCCACTCTGGACGTGGGACCAGCTTAAGATTGTCTCTCTCCCTCTCTCTCTGCCGCCCTCTCCCCTCCCAAAAAAGAAAAGATTATGCATTTATATGTTCAGAGATTCTTTACATGTTCATTCATTTCCCACCTCTGTCACCACCTGAGACTTCCATCGGAATCCCAAACAAGCTCGTCTTATTGTGAATGAAATTGTAAGCACCCAATAAATATTCGCTGTTACTGTTATCATTATTATTAATACTTCATTAAGTCCCTTTCCACATCTGTGAATATTTCTTTAGGATTATATCTCAGTAATAGCGCTCCCAAGTTCAAGGGACTGTGGAGTCTTAAAGCTGTTGATAAGTAGGACTACTCTGCCTGTCACAGAAAGTTGGTAGAATTTCTTCTCCACAGGGACTATATAGGTATGCCTGCTCCTCCACACCCTGACCAAGTTAGATGCCATCCCTTTCTATATAGCTTTTACACTCTCATTTTTAGTTCCTTTCCTTCCCCTCGTGTCTGTTCAGTGAGCTTGCATTTCACTCTGTGACTCCTCGCCATCCGTCATTTTATAAGGTCTGCCTTCACCAGAGCTAAGGCACTTATAATTAGAAAGTTGTGTGATATAGTACCTGCGGTCTCCGTTTATAATTCCAGATCTTTCTGACCCTCAAGCTCTGGAATAGGTCACCCTCCTCTTCTCTCAGGACACTAGATATTTTAGATTCTTCCAAGTGGTCTCCTGGCCGCTTCCCTGTCATTATAGATTGTTTCAGTCACACATATAATTGCTTCATTGCTAGTAACTGGCTTAATGTTGTCACAGACCTCATTGGCTCTTCTTACCTCAGATTTACATATAGCATCCCAGGGCTTTCTTTAGGGCATTTATCATTTTTCCTGCAAATGATCTGGTGACAGTGTACAGCTATTCAAGTTTTCATCAGCCAGCAGATGATATGGTCTTTCTTCTTTGCTGCCACAAGCCAGAAAAGAGACAAATTCGAAGGAAATGCTTTCATTACTGCACTTCAAGGAGGCTCTGTCTGGGAGTCAGGGAGGGAAGTTTCCCGAAGTGGCCCCGCACACACTGGAAGATGCTCTTGTGGGCAGCCCCATCCCTTCATGATGCCTGGAATGAAGGCTCTTCATCATCATTGTCGCCAGCCCCGCTTTCATGCAGCCAGCTACACATCTTCTAAAGCCTGTTACCTTTCCTGTGTACCTCTCACTCGAGAGGAAAAAGTCTGAGGCAATTTATATGTTATTAACGGCTACGGCTACATGGTAGATATGTAAGATTTTGTTACAGTTTCTTGAAGAGGCCCATATTTTCATTTGGAGAAGGAGGGAAAAAAATAAAATACAGATTGCCACCAATTGCACATGAGTGGCACTAATAAATTTTATGGATCAGATAGCAGTTGTAAACGTGGAGCTCTTTGTACATTGAAATAGTGTTATAAACCGTGTTAGGCCCACAGGCCGGCTCCAAAAGTCTTGTCGCGGCCGTAAAGTGGCGCTCTTAGTATCCTATGGCATTCTATTCAAGAGGTCCAACCTGATTTTCCCATCTCCTATCTAGAGAGTGGATCAAAAATGCTCAGACTCTCTAAAAGGAAAGAGTTGGAAGTTCAGGGTCCACCAGGCAAGCTACACTTGGCAGGAGGGCTGCCTTGATGGTACGCATCCCTAAACCAGTAATATCTTCTCGCTGCTTTTCTTTTCTTTTCCTCTATTTCTAAACTCATGTTCTTTAAACTCCCAACTTGTTTTTTCGTTTACATGGAGGCGCTTTCTTAGTAAGAGATTCCCTTCCTTCTCCCTGTGGCTGTGAGCCTCTCAAACACTGGCCACTTGGTAAGAAGATCTTCTTGGGTCACCAGTGTCCCTTAAGGTAGTTAAGGCCTATAAGATTATTGATAATCTGGCTGATTTAATCCAGCAGTTTTCACTAAGTGATTTGTAGGTGACTCCTGTTTATGCAGCCCTGTCTCATAATTTCTGCCCTCACTTGGTAAGAGTCAAGGTTCTATTCACTTGGCTTCATATAAAGAGAGGGCCCCCTAGCACAGCCCACAAGAGGGTTCCTGCTTGCACCTGATAGAGTTTAGAGCCTCCCCTGTCAAGCAACATAGGATCCAGTTTCTTTGGGGGGCCCTAAAAATGTTCAGAGCACCAAATGCTCAGTTCTCTGTTCTCGGCTGCAGTCAACTTTCATGGAGTGGTAAGAAACCACACCCCCATCTCCCATTTGGCCAAGGAGCCACCCCCTTTTTCCCCATTGGGCTTAGCGAGCTTGGGAGGTGACATCAAGGCTTGCCAGAGTTCCCTCCTACCTTGTATGTCCTTGTTCTCTGTGTGAAGACCAACTCAGTTTCAGGCAAAGAATGGGCTTCTGGCTCCAACCAAGATTAGGCTCTGTCTTAATAAGATTCTCCTTATAGCAGCTGTGATGTCTGGGTGTAAACAGTAATCAGAGGAAGGTGGGCACTATATATGCATGTGCGATGTTCAGGAGGTGTTCTGTGCAGGTCTGGTGATTTTCAGTGTCCGTTCTCTGTGTGTGCACCAAAACAACCCACAAGTTCAAGAAATCATTCCAATGAATCAACCTGGCTACTCAGACTTCCAAAAAAAAAAAAAAAAAAAAAAAAAAAAACACGTTGGTGATGGAGAAGGGAATAAATATGCAGAGTGAAGAGTGTCCATTCAGGGGTGGGAGGGAGGGGAGGGTGGGTGATGGGTATTGAAGAGGGCATCTTTTGGGAAGCGCACTGGGCGTTGTATGGAAACCAATTTGACAGTAAATTTCATACATTAAAAAAAAAAAAGAGCGTCCATTCTAAAAGTTGGTGTATTTGACATGGGTAGTTAGCAAAGCCAGCAAGCCAGGCCAAAAGTCTACCGTGGACTAAGCCAAATCCACATGTTTACTTTCTTTCTGTCGTTATGTGTCATTAGGAAACCTTCTCTGTGTAAATGCATAAAGCTATAGCACCTGTATTTTCTGCACCATGATGTGACTTTCAGTGAGAATTCTGTTTTTTTCCTTTTAATATTCAATTAAAAGAGCTGTTTTCATAGTGCCAAAAGATGCATTTATCCAGTTGTCTAGTAACATATAAACAAGCGTAAACAAAGGTAGCTGGTACATTTGTTTTCTACCATCTAGTCTTTAGAGCTTCTGACTCAGTTCTTGACGGTATTTAATAGGCCGGAAAAGGTAATGATACATTTATTCTGTTACAGAGAACCTTTGTATTTATTCATTGCCCACCCCCGCCCTCACCCCAAGCTTCCAAGTTTATCCAGAGGAGCCTTTCCTTCTGTGAAATGTCCATCCTTATTCAGTGTAGCCCAACACTCCAGACAGAAACTGCTAGCTAGCTGTCCCCTGATAACTGTACTCCCTTCCTTACTTTAGTAAGTACCTGGTTTGGGCTGGGTATCTAGTCATCCAAAAATAAAACCCCAGGTCCCTTTGCAGCAAGATGTGCCCGTGTGGTTAATTTCTGGGCAATGGAACATCAGTGGAAGTGTCCTGTGCAGCTTTTGAGAAATGCCCTGAAAGAAAGGAGGTGTATTTTTTCCTGCCACTTCTTCCTTCCTGCTGGCTGGAATGTGGCCCGGTGGCGGGTGCTCTGGTAGCCATCTTGGGCCTTCAGAGGAAAGGTTGTGCTGAAGATGGAAGAACAAAAACGGTCGTGGGCGCTCAGGTCCCTGCTGACTATACTGTCATCATGCCAGCCTCGTTCTGCCTCCCTTTGAGCTCAGTTCATGTAAGAGAGAAATGTACTGTCTGTGTAAGCCACTGCTGTTGCGATTTTTCTTTCACTGGCAGCAAGAGAACTTAATTCTAACCAATATGGTAGGTGAGATATTATGGAGGAAGTTAGATCTATACCAAGAGAGTTTATGGTGAAAAATAGTATCAAAGCCAAAATTTGAACCCAGGACTTTTAACTTTGCTGGCAGTGTTTTCCATGTCTTCAGAGGCTGAGGTTTTTATTTTATTTTTTTATTGTTAGAGGGAATTTTACATTCTGCATTTTTCCCTGAAATAAGAAATTTAAAAACAGGCATTTTAGTGGTGTTACTGAGATATAATTGATACACCAAAAAATGCACATATTTAATGTATGCAAATCGATCATTTTGGTCATATGCAAATCCCTTTTGAAACCATTACTACACATCCATCACCTCCAAAAGTTTCCTTGTACCCCTTAGGTTTTTTGTTTTGTGGTTAGAACACTAGACATGAGATCTGCTCTCAACAAATTTTTCAGTGCACAATGCGTAGTATTTTTGACAATAAGCCCTGTGTTGTATAGATCTCCAAAACTTACTCATCTTTCGTAACTGAAACTTTATGCGCATTGAACACTTCCCTGTTTCTCCCTCCCCACAGTCCTTGGCAACCACCATTCTCCTCTTTGCTTCTATGTATTCGATTATTTTAGATACTTCCCATAAGAGGAACCATGCACATTTGTCCCTGTGGGACTGATTTATTTCACTTAGAGTAACATTCTGAAGGTTCACCCATGTTGTAGCATAGAACAGGATTTCCTTTTTTCTTTAAGGCTGAATAATGCTCATTTCTTTATATGTATATCCAGTATTTTCTTTATCCATTCGTCTGTTGATGGATATTTAGGTTAGTTCCATCACTTGCCTTTTGTGAATAATGCTGCAGTGAATATGGGAGGTACAAATTGCTCTTTAAGATACTGATTTCAATTCTTTTGGATAAATACCCAGAAGCAGGATTGCTGGATCATATGGTAGTTCTATTTATAATTTTTCTTAGGAACATCCATACTGTTTTCCATAGCAGCTGTACCATTTTACATTCCCACTCACAGCGTACCAGGGTTCAAACTTCTCCACATCCTTGCCAATGCCTTTTTTTTTTTTTTCCTAATAGCCATCCGGACAGGTATGAAGTGATATCCCATTGTGGTTTTGATTTGCATTTCCCTGATGATTAGTGATGGTGAGCACTTTTTTAATGTACTGGCTGGCCATTTGTAGCTCTTTGGAGAAATGTCTATTCAAATCCTCATCTCATAATCCCATTATTTGGCTTTTTGCTAATGAATTGTAGGAGTTCGTTATAGAATTTGGATATTAGCACCTTATTGGAATATGGTTTGCAAACATTTTCTCTCATTCTCTAAGTTGCCTTTTCATTCCACTGATGGTTTCTTTTACTGGGCAGAAGCATTTCAGTTCAATGCAGTCCCATTTGTGTGTTTTTGCTTTGGTGTCATAGCCAAGAAATCATCACCCAGGCCAATGTCAAGAAGCTTTTCCCCCTATGTTTTCTTGTAGGCGTTTTACAGTTTCAGGTCTTACATGTTAAGCCTACAATCCATTTTGAGTTGATTTTCGTATATGGTGTAAGATAAGTGTCTTATTTCTTTCTTTTGCATATGGGTAGTCAGTTTTCCCAACACCAGAAAATGGATCTATATTTTTAATTCTCAAAGCTCACTCTGCATCTTGGAAAAGGTCCCCTCCAAATGTGTTACAACTCAGCAATTTGTTTGGAATAAAATTGTCATAGTCTGTTCTGTGTTCCCCCTGTCGTGTATGTAGTATCGGGTTTTGTGAGTCAGACCTGAGCATAAGGAGGCTCAGGAATTCTGGCCTGTGGGTAAAGGATTGGGTCCCAGCATCGCCAGAACTCACAGCCCATCCCCTTTTATGGAAGTAGCCTTACAAAGTCACCCAGTAATTTCAAATCTGTTGAAGTCTCGTTGTGAAAGAACTATTTTAAGAGAGTTGCCCGCCGTTAAATGTTTATTAAGTGTTTATAAATGTATTAGTCACTGTGCAAACAGAGAAGCAGGTGGTCTTTATGCTCCCACCTGTTCAGATCACTAAAGCAAAGCCACCTGGAAAGTTTCACACAGTAATTGACCTTCACCCTTCAGAACTTCACTTTCATTAAATTCAGCAATGAGGACTTTGACATCTCCTGAAATATCATTTCCATGTGCCCTTTGTTATTAGGTATGAGCCTTCTGGGAGTCATGCAGGGTGAAATGGAGACTCCAGCGTATGGCTCCAGAGGTAACGCAGACAGGGAGGGAAGCACCACTGGTGACCGGGTGACCGCTCAGAGGAGGCTGGTCAGATAGGTGCTTCTCGTTTGCCTTGCACCCGGGAGTGACTTCATTTTAAGTAATCCTTCCTGGGAATCTGGAAGGCCTGAGAAATTGTAATCACCAACCAAGTTTCTTTGTAGCAAACCACCTAGAGAAGAGACAGGTGTTTTTAGCACCTTATTTAGCTTGTGTCCACAGCCAGCACTAGCCTCTGCACCTGCTCCTGTGACCTGCCTTTGTTGCCTTCCACCCCCATGAGCCCACATCCAGGGGCTTATAGATTTCACGGATGGCCAGAGGAAGGCAGAGAGAGTGTTGGCTTGTGTGGTTGTTAGTAGTTTCATGGTGAAGGAGAGAATTCTTCAGTCCTGTTACTCTACCTAGTCACTACCTGATCTGTGAATGGCTGTGTGGTATGCTGGAGGAAAGCACTGGACCCTGCATTTGGTTGCTGTCTTAACCAGACCTCTTTTCTGGGCCTCACTGTCTTCATTTGGTAAATAAGGGAATTAGACAATAGCCAATCCCCACAATGCACAGACCTTTCCAAACTCTCTGGGGGGAAAAATTGAGGTAGACTGTAGCTGCTAGGGTTCCTGCTCCCAAATGAAGCCGTCCCCCTCCGGTCTCTTGCCTCTGACCGGCCCTTCTGGGAACGAACAAAGGAGAAGTTTTATTTGGAAAGGCCAGTCAGAAGTGCACGAAGCTGCTTCTTCCCCAGTTTCCCCTGCTTGTGTGGCAAATGGGTTTGCCATAAGTGGCTACAAGAATATGTACGTCAGCAACTTCGGTCAGTGATTAGAGTGATGGGTGATTCAGAGACACCATCCTGTTCATTCCCGGGATGGAAATGGTCAAGCCCCGAGGAAAAGAGATCAAGCAGCACTCAGACTATTGGCTACGGTAGGGGTCAAATGGCAAAGAGGTGGGGCACCTGGGTGGCTCAGGTGTTCAGCATCTGACTCTTGGTTGGTTTCGTTTCACGTCATGATATCACAGTTCGTGAGTGGGAGCCCCGTATCAGGCTCTGTGCTGACAGTTTGGGATTCTCTCTCTCTCTTATAAATATTAAAACAAACAAACAAACAAAAAAAAAAAACAAAAGCAAAGAGGAGATGAGAAAAGAGTAAAGGTGTCTGTGGCAACCAAAGGGAGGAGACCCCGAGTCTAGAATAAAGGGGTTTCCCAAATCCTGCTATACACCTCTAACTACCCACGTAGCTGTTTTAGCCCTAATTATCTTCCATGTCTGTGGCAAAGTGAATTAGAACTGGTTTGACACCTGTGATGAAGAAAGTTTACAAAGTTTGGAGGAGAGATGGAGATTACATCCCACTGTATAGTTAAAAATCATTCCTGAGCCCTTCCGGATAAACCTTAATAAACGCCACACTGCCCTAAAAATTGTAGCTGATGTGAGTGTGTGCTCAGCAGGTGATGTGTATGAATGCATTATCTCATGAAGCGTAACGTATATATCAGGATCCTTCAGAGGAACAAAACCAATAGGATCTCTCTATACATACGTGATGGGTTGGGCGGGGCATCAAGCCATCTATTTAAGAACCAGCCTCTCATCCGAAATGCTTTGCTGCTCTCCAAGAACACAAGAACACTGGGGGGAGGTTTTCTTCTCTGTGACGTCTGGGAAATGCTGGGGTAAATAAGTTACAGGCAACTGATACAGCGGGGTGCTCAGCAGCAATTTTTAAAGCTTTTTGTCCTACCGGGTCCTTGTATGATGAACATACAGGGTGAAATCAGCTTTGTTAGGAGAGACCACGTTTTCTTTTCTCTCCCTTATTTCTTTTTCCTTCAAGCCGTGTGTCTCTCCCCCACTCGGATTGCTTTAGTTTCCTTTTCTGTTTCTCTCATCTTTCCCTCCTTTTATCCTTTCTAAAAATTATTTTTTCTGAAAAATGAGAAAGGGAGAAAAATGGGATTTGATCAGGGGAACTTAACCTGCTTCTCGTATCTGTAGTAGAAATTGTGGCTTGGTAAGGAAGGAAAGGGAGGGAAGAAAGAAAAATGGAATGAGAAGGAGGGAGAGCGAGAGGAGGGGGAGGGAGGGTGGGGAGAAGGTGGAAATGGTCTTTACTCCCTGCAAAAGGCAACCTTTTTCTGATGATTTTTAACTTTGTTCAAGTCACTAAAGCAGTGGTTCTCCAACTGCTTCATATGAGAATCTCCTGATAGCTATAAAAATGCTGCCTATGGGGCGCTTGGGTGGCTCAGTTAGTTATGCATCTGACTCTTGATTTTGGCTCCAGTCATGATCTCCTGGTTGGTGAGATCCAGCTCAGACTCTGGCTCAATGCTGACAGCACAGAGCCTTGCTTAGGATTCATTCTCTCTCTCTATCTCTCTCAAAAACTTAAAATGCTGCTTCTTCAATTATAAATCGGCATCTCTGGGGTGGACCCCCCCCCCCATGCTAGTGCCAATTAAAACTCCCCAGTGATACCAATGAGCAGTTTCATCCAAGAACTGGAACTATAAAGTCCTGGTTGAGCTCGACTCCTCGCTGCTAATCAGAAATCACAAGAGGAGTCACCTCTGGGGGAGGACATGGGGTGAAAGGGACAGAGAAGGGAACCTGGGGTATTTGATACCTTGTTCTGGGTTGTGGTTACTTGAGATCTTTGCATTCTGTGGTCCTTACTGTATGTATATAATTTTTAAAGTTGACTTACTTTGAAAGGGAGAGACTGAGTAGGGGATGGGCAGAGAGAGAGCGAGAGAGAGAATCCCAAACAGGCCCTGCACTGTCAGCACAGAGCCTGATGGGAGGTTCAAACTCACAAACGAGGAGATCCTGACCTGAGCCAAAATCAAGAGTCAGACGCTTACCTGACTGAGCCATCCAGGTGGCCCTTATTGTATGTTGATAACCCCAATTGAAAAAGTAAAACTCTGACGCCCATACACCCACACTGATACTCTGTCCTCCCGTCAGACATTCTGCTTTGCGTGATCTGGAGTATGGCCTGGGCAAGGATTTGTAAAGCTCCCCAGCCAATTCTGATGCCCCATGGCAGAGGAGCCAATGCTGTAGGGAGAGGCCACCCAGCTGCTTTCTCTCAACAGACTGAAAGTACTCGATTTCCAGAACAGAACTGGAGACATCCGTTGCCTCTTCTTTTCCTAAATTCTATATTAACAGTTACCCTCTTGGTTACACGTATTTTTAAGACCACTATATACAGTTTCTTACCTGCAATCCCAGGATCCCAAAGGTTTTCAAGACTGATTTTTTTTTTTTTTTTTTTTTTTTTTTTAAAGTAAGGCAGCACCACATTTGGCAGACTTGATCAGAACTCCTAAAGGCTAATTATTTAGGAACATCCTCTCCTTTCGAAAAGCCCTGTTTCTCTTCAGAAATACTAATATGTTAGTCGACAGAGGACTGCTGTGTTCCCCACTACGGGTATAACTTATAGGATAATATATAAACTTTTAATTCTGTTCAGTTTAATTCTCAAAGCCCTCTGGGTCAAGGGTTTCAGGTCAAGGATTGTGTACCTTGGCCTTGTTACGTTATTCTAGTTTTGCCTCTCTGAAGATCTACCCTCCTCTAGGGCAGTAGCCTCACTCCACAGATAGTCCGTTTTCCAATTGTCTCTTAGTTTGAGTTATGCTGACAGGTGATGACACTTATCTGAGCAAGAACCAACTCAATCTTGCCCACCATTGCATCAGTGGCCGGCACTGAGCGGGACACAGTGAGGCCCTGAGAAGTGTATGTTGAAGGAATACTGGAACTGATTTCTATAGTTTCACTGAGTGGCCTTTCCAATCTTCTCTCTAAATTCTGGTAGCATCATGTTTTGATGACCTCATTTGATTGTATCTCCAAATTCCAAAGGGATTGCGTTCCAAGAGGAAGTCAGTTATTTGAAGATAGTGCTTTGGGTTTTATTTTGTTTTTTACTCTTTTCCCCCAAGTTTTCTAATTAAATGCCAGCTAGTTGGGGGTGCCTGGGTGGCTCAGTCAGTTAAGTGTCTGACTTCGGCTCAGGTCATGATTTCATGTCTTGTGGGTTTGAACCCCACACTAGGCTCTGTGCTGACAGCTCAAAGCCTGGAACCTGCTTCGGATTCCATGTCTCCCTCTTTCACTGACCCTCAATCACATTCTCCCTCTCTCTTTCTCAATATTAAATTCCAGCTTAACCTACAGTACAATATTAATTTCAGGAGTAGAATGTAGTGATTATCAGTTACAGAGCACCTGATGCTCATCACAATTACTCTCCTTAATCCCCATCACATGTTTAACCCTTCCCCCCACCCACCTCTCCTCTGATAATCATCAGGTTGTTCTCCATAAAGAGGTTTCCTCATTTGCCTCTCCCCACCCCCCCCTTCGTTTTGTTAAAGATACTGTTTTTAAAGAGTGGATTGATTCCTAAGATAGGTAAGAGAAGTCTACGTAATCCAAAAGTGCTGCTGCAAACAACCCAACCATATTAGCAGTATAGTCTCACTGGTAGTAATCCGTGCTCTCCTCTCTTCTCCTGCATTGTGATCCTAGACCTATTTATTTCATCTGCTAATGTTCAGGCAGGCTTAGAATCAAGAAGTGCATCATTCTTCATGCTGTTCTCTGGGTTCAGGTGGAAAAATAAGTTCCCAGATGTGGTCATGATGTTCTGTAAGTGTCCTGTTAACTTCTCTGACCCTTTAATCCAATAGGGATCTAGTGAAGTAGGGCCAAGCAAATACTGAGAACTGAGCTTTCTCCCCACCCTCCTCAGGAACACTTGGCTTCAAGAGTTTTTCAGGATGGAGGGCTCTTAGTCCCGCAGTACATGGGACAGTCTGTCAACCCCTTATTCTCTAGACCTGCAGGGTTCAAAAGAACATTCTGCAATGATGGGAAATGGTTTCTATCTGTACTTTACAGTAAGACAACCACATAAGGCTATTGAGTTTGGATGTGGCCAGCAAAACTAAGAAGTGAATTTTTAATTTTCATAGTAATTTTAATTTTGACTTTAATAGTACATTTAATTAGTGGCTATCATATTGGATAGCACAGCACTAGATCTGGGGTTAGCCACACTTGTGATTCTGACCTAACAGATGGGGCATTAGGGTTATCAAGAGATCACTAGACTCCGCCTTAGCCTATTATGGGATGAAGCAATTCTAGGTGTAAAAATAAAGAACAAAAGCCAGAGTATGGAAGTATTAGAAAAACTGGCACAGAAAACCGCATCTGATTCTGTTAGGCTGGATGAGACAGTGGTAGAAGGGAATTTTCGGGGAAGCAAGATCCTATAAACTTCATAAGCCATGACAAGAAGTTTGGACTACTCCCCTCTGACATGGACCTCTTTGGAGGGTAGATAAATGGTCTAGTATCAAAATCCACTCAGCACTGAAGCCTTTCAGCCTGTCTGGCCAGGGAGAAACACCTTCAGAAGCTGAAGGTACTCCTGCTATCCCAGCTGCTGCTCTGAGGTGGTGTAACAACTCTGCCAAGTGGTGGTTATTGTGCCACTTGGCACAGTTTCCAGGCCTTGGCACCTGCAAGAGCCACTTCCTAAACCCCAGAAACATGGTTTGGCATGGCATATTCTGAGGTTGAACTGGGAAAAGATGGCTTCTTGTGGTCTTTGTAGATGGCTACTAACAGTACTGGGAGCCAGAGAGGAACCCACTTGAGGACCCGGATACAGGGGGTTCCTTACCACAGCCCCAGGCACCTGCGAGCCACTAACTGATAAGAGTGGGAGTGGGGGGGGGGGGGGGGGTTGGGCAGGGACTTCACAATCAAACCTCCTAAGACAGCTAAAGATACGGGATTTAAATTTAAGTGAAAGGTCCCCAGACTCCCTCAAATACTTTTTCCAAGCATCAACTGGAAATCCTTACAAACAAAATAAAACCTGTACCTTCCCTTGTTTTTTGATTTTTTTTTTTTTTTTTTCCAATTGCAAAGTTTAGCTATTTGGAGGGCAAGTCTTTGCACCATGGTTTTTCCTGTACCAAAATCTTAAAAGTAACTCAAAACATTGGTTTGCATGGACCTCAGGCATTGCAAAACTGAACCAAGAACTTCTCACTTAGCAAAAACTAAAATTTGAAGAGTAGAAGGACTCCTTGGCTAAGATGGTCACAATCTAGATTTTTTTCCTGACTGATGGAAAAAAAAAAAAATAATGTACTAGTAGGAGTGTCTCCTCTCTCGCTAGCTCCTTGCTCGCTCCTCTCTCTCACCTGAATCGGGCACCTGCTTTTGAGTGTAATTTTGTTGATAAGATTGAATCGAACAAGAACTGTGATGTGTAGCCTGCCTCGGGTGCATGGTAACTCGGGCCTTCTCCTAGTACTGATTCCCAAAGAAACAAAGTGTGAACCAAAAAGAAAATAAATCTGCCCATTATTAAATTTGTGCTCTTGACGCCTGCAGTTGTAACTACTGTAACAACCAGGGTTAAACTGTTAGTTCGACAACTTGTAAAGCTCTTTATCATAGAAAGCAAGAAAAATCAATGCCGAATTACCCCAGGAATATTATTGATGACCTAAATGTCATTTTCTGTTTTTATTACTTTTCATTGTATTTAGCTTGTAATTCAAACCTCTTTCTAATTAATTTGGTTTGGCTCAGTTGGAAATAGAAAAAGCTAACTATCTAATAGGTGACACATGTCACAGAGAAACCTTACAACATCCCCATTTCCCCAAGATCAATCAACCATGAAACAACTTGCCAAACTTGTGTTTTTCTAACAAATTCTTAAGAAATACAATAAAATTAAATTTGTCTAGTCGAAAGAAAAGGGGGAGAAACATGAATGAGCAGGAGTGACCCCGAAAGCCCAGTTTTATCTAGCCATAATCTCTCTCCTAGTTGTTAAAATATCCCGAAGCACTCGATCATGTTGCCTTTTAATTTTGGAGCCATGTGTTCTGTTAGCAGCGTGCACATGTTCCTGATTTGAACTTCTGGTTCCCCGGCTGTTAACCAGAACCCTCGGCTGGCCCGGACAAGGTCTCAGATAGGTCAAAGGCCTAGAGCCTACATCTTGGTTAGATCTTACCCACATGGAAACCAGAAGCCTGGGTCAGGGCAGCAGTGCCCACGACGGCCCCTGATTAAATTAGGCCTGCATTTATCAACTACACAGAGAGTACACTTAACCTTTCAACTCGAGAGTTTTGATGTATCTTTATTTTCAAACCAGAAGGGGGGTGTTTTTTCTGCCACGGTCTTAGTCCAGTAGCTACGAAATGTAACAGGCACTGTTTCCAAGTTTCACCTGCCACCAGGTTGAAACCACAGCAACGTGTAAGCTGCACCATGGGAAGCATCATATCTGTTTTCCAGATTTTAAGTATGGTATTTTGACATTTATGGAAAACTACAATTTTACATCCCTTTCATTTTTTTTTATGGGAGTTTAATATTTTCCTTTGGTTTCCTCCTCGAGTTCTTGATTCTCTCATTCATTTCATTCAGTTGATAAGAGCTATTTTGTCAATTAATAAATGGAGCCATATTATGAAAATCCATGTGTGGAAAGAGCAATAAACTGCTTTTAGAAATTTGATTTCTTTTAACTCCCCTAAGTATTTGGTTTCAACAGGACTTTGAAGAATTTCATTTCTTCAAAATGCACTGTTTAATTCTCCATGAAATTCCCATCAAACTCCTAACGAGACAGACTAAACACTACAGCCTTAGAATAGGTGGGGTTTTCTTGTTGTTGTTCAATTCTGTCAGTTCACGTTCTCCTGAGGAGCTTTTGATGCCTCTGACTGCTGAGCAGTCTGACTTGAGACACTCTGGGTCTGCCAGGGACATCCATCATGCCCAGGTCTCTGATTCCTGGCACAGTGGTGGTGGTGAATGGACCAGGGCATGAGGAGTAATGGTCTGGATGCACTAGAAGGGACTCCAAGTCCTTCATTGACTTATTCACTAGGTCCTCGCTGAATGTCTACGTTGCTCTAGGCACAGGGGCTTGAGTGAAGTGGGGGGTGAAAAGTCCCTGCCCTTCTGGAACTCTGTAAATTCTTCATCAGTGTCCTTGTCCAATGCCAGTACATGGGTATATAGAAATAAATGCTGTAGTCTTGAAGATACGATTATTCTTAATGGTAAAAGGATTGTTGTTCCTGTCATAACATTATTTCTGCAGAATGCTTGTTCACTTACCTAAACTCATTTCATGTGACATTTATAAATCCCAGCCCAGAACGCACTTTCAAAGTGGGGAAAGGCAGCAAAGAGCCTTCAGGAGGAATATTCTTGGCTCAAATAAAAGATAAAATGAGTTCATTTTAATTAAAAGTGGTTGCCAATCGCCCCAATGTAGTGAGCTCTTCTTTGCCTTATGTGAAATCTAAATCTTAAAGCCGTTTTGAACCTTTCCTAAGACATGAGGTTATTTTGCCAATTCCCTTTCGTTTGGAAATAAGTCTTAAATTTCCGATTAACATTTATCAACATAGAATTTCAAAACTGCTTCACGAATTGCTTTTTATCTTTGTATCTCCATTTTGATGCCAAGCTTCTGACTTTGACTTTATATATCAAAGGTTACTCTGAATTTGATATTTACCAAAAGAGGGAAAAAAAAATCCAGGGATCACCATTATCTTCATTGTTATCGATAGGCACATTTTTTATGGGGTTTAATTTACTGAGTATTTGATAGGTCAGTCAGTAATGTGTACTGAACCCTAAGTGTGAACAGAATATAAATATTTTCATAATTGTGGCCAGAATTAGTGACAGGAGAAAAAAAAAAAGATGTGCTTAAGTTAATTTTTTTTTTTTTTTCTCACTTGAGAGGGAGAGAGAGTACCTGTGGTGGGGAGGGGCAGAGAGAGGGGGAGAGAGAGAATTCCAAGCAGGCTTCATAGCTATCCTCACAAAGCCTGATATAAGGCTCAATCCCACGAACTGTCAGATCATGGCCTGAGCCAAAATCAAGAGTCCAACATCTAACCGACTAAGCCACCCAGGCACCCCTGTGCTTAAATTGTTTCTAGATAATTTCTAAATTTCTAAATAACTCAGTTACTAAATAAGTCCCTACACCTTCACAACCAGCCAAACTCCTTTCTCACGTTGGCTCACTTTTTGTTGGACAACCCTTCTTGAGCTACTTTGTTGATCTTTAGATCTCTCTGAAAACAGTAGTTCTTTCCCTCTTTCCAGCCTGGATTCTTCAGGGACCTAATATTAAATACTTCATATTGAAGGGTTGCTAACTATCTACCAAGACCAGCCACTGCCAACCATGCAGACCTCTAATCAACATTCAGAAGACATTCATTGTGCTCTGTTCTAGACATTAGGTCTAAGTCTTAAGATTTTTTTTTTTCTTAAGGTGATTGGAAAGAATATGGCTTGATGAACCAATTAAGTATACTGGGGAGGTCACTGAAGTCCCTGGCTTGATTTTGAGAATGTTGCAGCCCCTTGTAGAGAGAATATGGTGTTGAGCTTGACCAGAAACCTAATCCTGAAAACCAGGTGCCCAGTGATCACAGGCCTGGCTGGGACTGACAGTAAGACCTCTGCCACTCTTAGGACTTCTTCTGGGTTGTTGGCTTCTTCAGTCCGCTTTCCCTAGCCTGGTGCCCAGTGTTGTTAAGATGTTCTGAAGCACCTGACTCCTACAGATGTCTCAGACTGGGGGGGGCATAGAAACGAAAGAGGCCTGGGACCAGCCTGGGAAGCAGCTCGAAGAAGTGGAGGGAAGTAGAGGCCTTCGTCACTAAGAATGTTTCATGAAGTCTGATCCTCCTTTTTGTGGTTGTCTGCCTGTTCATCCCCAGCTGCCCACTTTTCCTTCTGTTTTGCCTTTAAGATATTTTACAAAGCCTCCTTTCCACATTCATGTCCTCTGCGATCATTCTATTCCTCTCTTGCATTCGTCCGAGGGAAATAGTATCTATGAGACTTGATTGTGAAATGTTTGAGAATTAATCAATAACACCTTGAGGTTTTTCAGCTTAATTTGTATATATTTATCTTGGAATATAGTATGCATCTTTTTAGCAGGCAATTTTGTAGTTGTTTGGATGTTGGCAGGTTTTAGGGGTGGGAGGGAAAGAAGTTATATTTTTAGCTATAGTGATTCACTCCGTAAGTGGTGTACATTGTAGTCTGTCCTCCAGTTGATTTATTGCATATGGAATCCGCTCAAAGTACACTCCACAATTTCAGTGGTTTACAAAACCAATAAAGATATAAAATGCCGAAATAAATATTTAAGATTCCTTTTCTGCATTGCACTAAAGATATGATGAAAATAAATTTTAAAAGAAAGCATTTGCACTTGAGGAATTCAGGTAAAGTCATGAAGCTATAATTAAAAACAGAGTTGTAGGGGCCAAGTAAAATTTGGAGGAGATAATTAAATTTTACTATTCGTCTTATTTTTATCTTCTATTCAATTTAAACAAAGCCAATCTTGATGGACTATAAAATACACCATATGTTGTCATTTTAAAATAAGGTTCCGTATTTAAATTTGGCATGTTGGCTGTGTGGCTCTATGCCACCACTCCCTGCTTCAGAATCCTTCTCGACACAGGGCTACTGATTCGTGAGAGTCCCGAACACTGAACTTGCATGCGATCTGATTGTTAGATGGATCCCTTCACTCCTCCTTCACAGAGCTGCACTAGCTGGGACCATTATCTTACTCTCTTACAAACAAGCCAGACTCTTCATTAAAGGCCATCTCACAACCCACTCCATGTTTCAGTCCGCGTTGTTTTTTCAATGTGAAAATCTCCCTCCAGAAAGCCTTTCCTAGAGACTGTGGCCCAAAGCAGAAACCCCGTGGTTCTCAAGCCCGGCTGCACATCAGAATTAACAGAGAGGCTTGTTTAAAATACAGATCCCAAAACTTCCTCCAAACCTAAGTTAGACTGTCTGGATCTAAGACCTAGAAATACACATTTTTCTCTGCTTCTCCCCGCCCCCCCCCCCTCCTTCCCCCAGTTACTTGTGATACAACTAACAGTCTGGTATTCTCCATTGATGATTTGGGTACCACTGCTAGAGTGGAAAGAATATTGGATGCAAGTTCAAATCTCAACTGCTCACTAACTGCCCAGCTTACTCGACCCCTGGGCCTCAGGCCCAGAAGACTGAAAAATTTTAGGCTCTTTCCCAAAGAGTTTGGGAGGGGAAGGATGCTATAGAAGAAACCACCCAACTAAGTTAGTGTATCGGATAGTGAGATTCTGCTCTGAAGGTGGGCCAGTGAAGCAGACTGCTTCCCTGAGTGGCATATGGTAGCCACTCTCATTTATGTTTTGGTCATACTGTACTGAGTATCAGCAGCATTCCTCACTCCCTTCTCTTGAAGCGTAAACAAGTTTTGTCTTGGATCCAGAACTCTCACAGTCACTTGTGCTTAGAATGGTTCCAAATGGAGAGCGAGTCTCAATTTCCTATACCTTACAGCACCCCATTGCCTACTGAGTTAAGACGTGAGAGGGCTGTGTGCCAACTTGAGACCCGAGATATCTGTGTCCTTTAAAGATTTCCCTCTGATTCTGAAGAGATTCATAGAGTCTTAGAACTGGAAGGGACTTCAGAAACCATCTCACGTAGCCCCCTTAAGTCTCAGTGAGTTCATGCCAACAAATGGTTGGATGAGAAAATCCCATTAGCTCACTCAGAAGAGTCAGAAAACCTCATCAAAATGAGACCTGTGTAAACCAAAACGATAAGGCATGTTGAATTGTTTTAAACTGTTGGTTCAGCCAATGGCTGCAATCACTTATGGTATAATTGTATTAATTATTATGGTTAGGATCCTATCAAACAGGATTAAACAGGTGGATTCCTTTACAAGCTCCCATATTTAGACACATACTTCCACCCCAACTTTCTCCATCTTGAAAAGGAATCCTCCCCACCCCTACTTAGTTTGATTCTCAGCAGTGAACAACCATGATGACTTAAATTAAGGAGTTTTAATTAACTCCATTTGCTAAAGCAAAAAGCAAAATGTATGTTACTTATTAAGCACTTGGTATGATGTGGCTTCTGGACTAGTGATTTTATATACATAAATTTTATGTATAATCTATTAGTCTCTATAATCCTCTTTAGGGTAAATGCTACTCCCATTTTACCAAAAAGAGAACAGAGACATGCTCAAGCTCAGAATTAGTGTCTCACCTAGGATTCCAATGTAGGTCCATTAACAGCAGTTAAGGGCATTAGACTATGATTTAGGCTGAGCTTCCTAAAATCATGAGTTAAATATCAATTAAAACTATGAACTTTGCACTTCTGAAACTGTATGTGAAATTGTACATAAAATTCAGAGTCCATGAAACCCATGCTACCCAATGAATATAAATCTCTAGGTCTTGCTTGACAGAAAAGAAGGAATAGTCTAGTAAATGGCACAAGAATTCTATCAGGTTTAAGTATATGTTACAACTAGGAGTTCAAGTCCTTTTTGAGAAGGCAGACACCTCATTTTTTTTTTTTTTTAGACTCCTTTTTTGGTTTGTTCGAAAATTGTACTCTAGCATTAATTTTGGCTTATAGAAATAAAAACAGTAATAGAAATTAAAAATACTAGGACCAAGAGGGACTTGATAGATCATCTAGTACAACCTTCTTGTTGACAGAGGAAAGGACCCAAAAAGTCTCTGAGCCTTACCCAGTATCTCACAGCCAACTAGAGTCAGGTCAGACCTGGAGTCCAGAACTTCAGATTCTTATTTGAGCACTTGTTCTAATATGCTGAATAAACCGTTAGTTCATGGCACATGCATCTAAAGAAACAGGTACGCCCAGTGCATATTTGGAGTCCATTGCTTTTCAAACTACTGAAACGTGTCCCTGCTTGATGGAAAACGAGATGGTAACGAGATACAGCACAGATACTCATTTCAGCCCTATAAAGATACTGAGAGCAGCTGGAATACACGACCAGGAGTTGTGATACCACAACAAGATGGGGAACACTGACCCATTAGAACTATAGTCTGAATTATCAGAAACTTCAGTGATTCCTTTGTGTCTTTATCCATGTATATTTATTGGACACCAAACTGTGTGTTGGGCCCTGTGCTTGGCTCTCTGAACACGAGGACCCCTAAGATCCAGTCCCTGTCTCCACAGGGATCTCAGGCACCAGAGGACTTGGTAGACAGAGGCTGGGACCCTGCCACATTTTACACAGTGAGGGAGGTGGCACATTCAACACTATCCCGCGTTCCTAAGGGCACCTGGGTGACATTGCTCCTTAGAAGAATGGCTTCTTGTTTCCTCAAAAGGCTTTCTCCTTAGAGGAAAATATTTTTCAGTTTGCATTAGCAGAGTGTTGGTCAGTATACACGGTTTTCCTTCAACAGGGATTCCTCTCCCAGAAGTAGTCATGGGTCACCACCAGACTAAGAAATAGGAGCTTGTTTTCTTTTACAAGGCCAATAACTACCAACCGTGGCTTTTGGGGGATGTCTGCAGTTATTTTAACGGACACTGAAAAATTCCCAAAATGAAAGTAATTCTAATCACTCAGTTTATAGACCAAATGCATGTAATGATGAACACCACCATAAAAAAAAGCTAGTGGTCTGACAAAAACCACACGGAGGAGATTTGACTGCACACGAAAGTGAGTGGGTGGGTGGAGCTGTTGCATTAGGTCAGCAAAAAAGTGATGAAGTAGCAGCTGTTTACATTTTATGAGGATGGACGGAAATGGTATTTTAATACTGCTAATTCACATCTAGCCGGCCATCACTCTCTACGTTAATACTTGAGCTTTTTCATTCTTAAGAATGATTCTGTACTAAGCTGTGAAATGGTAATGACGTCTCGAGATTGTGAATTTTTATCATATTTTAAGTTACAAACAACTCTTAAGCCTGAAGGAGAGCCCGAGCAAAGCACACTTGTGCATGTGTTGATCTGAACTAATATATACAGGAGTGTTTCATCAGGGATTTCTCAATGCATTATAATGCAAATTGCATTTTTAAACCAGCCAAACTATTGATGGCTTTATTGAATGGAATAATTTATTACAGAAGTATTTTAGTCAGATGACATTTCATCATCAAATAACAGTAAACACAATAGCCATTTCCCATAAGACTGTTCTCTTGAGCCAAGAGCTTAAAAAAGAACATAAAACTTGCCTTGTTCCAAAGATGGCATTGTACTAAACAGTTGTTTATTACACCAGAGAAGAAAAGAGTTCTGCCAGCCAGACATGGTGGACCGGAAAAACATGCCATTGTGTCAGATCGTCCCAAGAAATCTCCATTTTTCCCTCCTTTCCTAATAATGTTTGACAAGTGGAGATGAATTTTTAAAATCCAAGTCTCTTTTATGCCATTCATTGGGATAATACTATAAAATCTCTCCTCGGGTACTCCCGAGTATTACAACATCAATGACCTGTCAGCAGCTGCATACAGTTTTTCTTTAAGACTGTGTAAAGCTATGGTTAGATTCTAATTTTCTAAAATAGGTTTAAGTATGGGGAGAGCCAAAATTAGGTGCACTTTTCTTGCTAGAAATCAGACCACAAATTGTACATTGTACTTAGAAAGATGATAGGCGGTCCAGCCGCACACCAGCAGTTCAGCTGATTTAATTGGAGCATGCAGATTTGTGTAAAAACATATGTTGGGATTGGGGAAGCCTTTTTTTATACTGTTGAAAAGTTTTTTTTTTTTGTTTTTTTGGTTTTTTTTTTGCAAGTTCCTGTGTATAATTTGTACATTGTCTAATTCTCTCCTAGAAGTCTAAGATTAAACTCTTACATGCCAAGGATCCAGTAGTTACACATTTTTGTCAAAATGGGAATGCCTTATTCCTACATTTGTCCCAATTAGTTGGTGGCAATTCTTTTCACTTAGTAAGCCTCAAAATGTTCATTATTTTTCAATTGTTGCATGATTTTAAAGTGTTGCCTTGTTTCGACGAGGCATAGACTTCGGAGGCAGAGCTGGAGCCTCCGAGCCTTGATTCACGTGAACATATAGTGAACATTTGGGAAATAGAAGTTGGAATTCGCTGGAAAATGTGGATCAAAAATAGCTCTCACATAAAGATGGGAGATAAAGTATGCAAAACGCCTGGCAGAGTGCCTGGCACTTAGCTGGAAGTGGGGGATTGGGGGGTCTTGCTATAGGGCTGAGGGTGGAGGTGCTGGCTGAGGCGGCCAGTGGAGGGGGGATTGGTAGTAACCACATGTGGCGGTGGTGAGCTTGGACATCTAGGCAGTTATGTCCGTTTCGGGGACGGGGGCATCAGAGTCTAGCAAGCAGTCCTCGCTTAAAGCGTTTGTGAAGAGCTTCACGTTAAAATTTCTTGCCATATTCGTAGAATGCAATTTGGGCTGTATATACGGGTAAAAATAGATCCAATATCACTGGTCTTTCTGCCCTTGTTTGCTTAAGAATGTCTGCTCAAAATTTCCCAGTTGCTCTGATATTTGCTTTGCAGCAGTGAAGAAGAATCTCTGATTCTGTGGCTGAAATCTCCAATGTTTCTGAAAAACTGGTTGTTGGAATCTTGTCGGATCTCGACTTTAAATAATGCTGGGAAGTTGAGTTCTCCAGTCCCCGCCCCTTTTCTTTTAACTCTAAGTTAAATCCTTCCATTCCTTCTCAGTCTTTTCGTGTGCTTCATACTCCCTTCCCCTCAATTTTTTTCCTTCAGTCCTGTAAACTTGTTGCCCGACAATTCTACTTTTGTAGAAATAGTCTGGCAGTCCTGTAGCCTTCATTTCCGTAACAGTTCCCCTGCTGATTCTCTCGTACTGCAAGTGTGAATTTTTCCAGCCACCAAGTACTGTTAACCCATCTTACGGCTAAGAAGTAGTACTCAATTTCTGAATGATCTGTAAAGTTGGTTCCAAATGTCAGAGTGCTGCCCTATAAGGCTTAGTTGGCTTTTGTAGTTTCGCCAAAAGGGACCCCTCTGATTTTTGTTTCTTACAGTTTATCTTGAGAGAGAGTGTGAGCGGGGCAGGGGCAGAGAGAGAGAGAGAGAGAGAGAGAGAGAGAGAGAGAGAGAGAGAATCCGAAGCACAGAGCCCCTGATGCGTGCCTAGAACTCACAAAACAGATTCTGACCTGAGCCGAAATCAGGAGTCACATGCTTAATCAACTGAGCCACCCAGGCACCCCCTCTTTTGTGTATTTCTAAGAATGGTGTGAGTGATTTACCATTTACATCGAGGAAGTTCCAGGCTGTTGAACCAGCCAAGGGAAAATATCCATATGTCAATCACAGAAGAGCTAAGGCTGTTCTCATATACTTGGCTTCCCATCACAGTAAATTATGAATGGAGTAATTTGCCAAAGGAGACACTGAGTAGTGCTGACCACTAATTTTAGAAATCCTTCTGATGTTCTTCTAGACCCTGCTGTTAAACTAAATAGCGTTGAGCAGGCCACACACTTGGACCCACTAGGCTTGGGTTGTTCATCTAAAAGTAAGATGATCACTGACAACCGCCACCCCCCCGCCTCCCCCCGGTCGCCTCTGGGAGTGTGTGGCTTTGTAATCCAGCAAGCTGGGGTAGGCACGTATTGCAAGAAGAACTTTGCTCAGGACATCCATAGGGCAAATGGACACAAGGCCTGTTCAGGTACAAGTGACACTGCAAACTCACAAGAATACGTCAGTTTAAAGAAGGGCCACTGACCACAACCTGAGCTGGTGATGGGCCTTGGGACTGTTCTAAACTTGGCACCTTGAAAACGGTCTCCTCGGTGACTGGCTCATGGAGAAAGTGTTCCCATTACCTTGGCAGATAACTGGAAGCTGAGCGTCTCTCAGGAGCTCAAACGTTTTTCCCAAAAAGGATTGGTGATTACATCCTGATTCTTAAACCCAAGATTTATTGTAGTGGAAAAATTGTCCAAAGCTTAATGTAACCTTTTATTGGTTATGATCTGTTTGGCACCCTTCATACCATCTAAACAGCTAAACCTATGCTACTCAGTGGTTTCACAGACATCTGTGAAAGGCTTTTCAGAATATTAGCTAATGTTAATAATTCTACCTAAAACCACGTTAAATTGAGATCCACAAGCAACACTAAACATGGAGACCTCTCTAACCCATGTCAATATAATACACTGATCCTTAATCCTGACTTTCCATAGGTTTCAGTTAAATGCTGATCGTGTTGGTAAAGTAAGAGAAAATTGGAGTGCAACAAATATTGCTAAACATGTACCTCCTTGATATACAGTATTTCACTTTTAATGACAGTTTAAGGCAACAAAGCTGAAGGCACATATTTTTTTTTTTATATGAAATTTACTGTCAAATTGGTTTCCATACAACACCCAGTGCTCATCCCAAAAGGTTCCCTCCTCAATACCCATCACCCACCCTGCCCTCCCTCCCACCCCCCATCAACCCTCAGTTTGTTCTCAGTTTTTAACAGTCTCTTATGCTTTGGCTCTCTCCCACTCTAACCTCTTTTTTTTTTTTTTTTTTTTTTTTTTTCCCCTTCCCCTCCCCCATGGGTTTCTGTTATGTTTCTCAGGACCTACATAAGAGTGAAACCATATGGTATCTGTCTTTCTCTGTATGGCTTATTTCACTTAGCATCACACTCTCCAGTTCCATCCATGTTGCTACAAAAGGCCATATTTCATTTTTTCTCATTGCCACGTAGTATTCCATTGTGTATATAAACCACAATTTCTTTATCCATTCATCAGTTGATGGACATTTAGGCTCTTTCCATAATTTGGCTATTGTTGAGAGTGCCGCTATAAACATTGGGGTACAGGTGCCCCTATGCATCAGTACTCCTGTATCCCTTGGATAAATTCCTAGCAGTGCTATTGCTGGGTCATAGGGTAGGTCTATTTTTAATTTTCTGAGGAACCTCCACACTGCTTTCCAGAGCGGCTGCACCAATTTGCATTCCCACCAACAGTGCAAGAGGGTTCCTGTTTCTCCACATCCTCTCCAGCATCTATAGTCTCCTGATTTCTTCATTTTGGCCACTCTGACTGGCGTGAGGTGGTATCTGAGTGTGGTTTTGATTTGTATTTCCCTGATAAGGAGCGACGTTGAACATCTTTTCATGTGCCTGTTGGCCATCCGGATGTCTTCTTTAGAGAAGTGTCTATTCATGTTTTCTGCCCATTTCTTCACTAGGTTATTTGTTTTTCGGGTGTGGAGTTTGATGAGCTCTTTATAGATTTTGGATACTAGCCCTTTGTCCGATGTGTCATTTGCAAATATCTTTTCCCATTCCGTTGGTTGCCTTTTAGTTTTGTTGGTTGTTTCCTTTGCTGTGCAGAAGCTTTTTATCTTCATAAGGTCCCAGTAATTCACTTTTGCTTTTAATTCCCTTGCCTTTGGGGATGTGAAGGCACATATTTTTAAAGTAACGTCGTACCTAGATTTTCAATCCTGTGAATTCACCGTACTGTTGCCATAGTCGAGTCATGGGTACAAATTGGGTTATGTTCTTCTCCTAACTCTGCTTATAAGAACACTACTTAGCTTTTTTTAAAATTAAAAAAAAAAAAAAAATCTGAAACGATGCTAGATCTTTAGATTTCAAAGTTGGAGTCATTTGTCCACTGTGTATAATGTACTCCCTCTCAGTAAACCCATTACGTTGTGACACCTTCTGGTTTTTACTTTTACTGCTATCATAGGCTTCTTATCCAGTGTCCTTCTGACGGGGCCCATGGACACAACTCCCAGAAGGTCACTTGTTTCATGCTATCGGGGATCACACTAGACCCCAGTATATAGTCTACCAGTATATCCAATCCCTACCTCCAACCTGCTCTCATTCTCCTTTTGCTCTCTCCTATGCCACCGGATGTCTTCAAAGAGTCGTCTGCACATGGCTCTCCACTCCCCACATGTCTGTACCTCTAGACCTGAACAGCTACCTGCGGTGCCACCTGTCACAGCCGGCACAGATGGATGCCTTGGTCCTTCTCTTGTCTGAACGCTTGGCTGTCTTTGACGCTGTTAATCCCACCCCTTGACTCTGAGATTCCACTCGTGCCCACCTCTCTTCCTTACCCTGTTGATGCCTCTCAGGCTGCGCAATCTTTACTGGTTCCCCTTCCTCTGCCAGCCCCTGATACTCTCTGCCCCACGTTCCCATCCTTAGACCCCATCTCTCTTCATTTCTCTAAGCAAATCTTGACAACAGGGCTGTCTTCGATGTAGCTTCCAAATGTGTATCATCAGTTCAGATCTTTTTCTTGAGTTCCAGACTCCTTCTTTTTATTGCCCACTGTACTGATTTTCAGACTTCGTCTTCGAGGAAGCCCCTAAGTGCCAGACGCACTATTCTTCACCCTTGTCCTTACCTTTTCATCCTTTTCCATCTTACATCCTCCTTACTCTTCAAATCCAAATAGAGCTGTCCCCTTTTCAGTGAGATCTCCCCCACTGTCAACCCTCTGTTGTCTTCCCCCATCAATACCACTGAACTGTGGTAGCTTTTCAAAAGTTACAGTGCCATAATGAGTAGCTGTCACTTCATACTCTGAATCCACATTTTCATTAGTGAGGATACTGTACTATTGAGATTGATGCAGAGATTATAAGAGCCACTTGTTTGTCATCCCAAGGCAGGTATTTTTACCTATTAACCTGCCTACTCTTGGACCTCTTCAAAATCCGTCATCACTTGGGACACCTGGATGGCTCAGTCAGTTAAGTGGCTAACTTTGGCACAGGGCATGATCTCACGGTTTGTGAGTTTGAGCCCCAGGTCGAGCTCTCAGCTGTCAGCGCAGAGCCTGCTTCAGATCCTCTGTCTTTCTGTCCCTTCCCCACTTTCACACCATCTCTCTCAAAAATAAATGAACATCTAAAAAAGATCTGTCATCACTTGCATGTAATTTAAAAAGTTAGTCTCTTATTGGGATATCCCATCTCCTATATCCAGAAGGGTTTCAGATCATAGTGAATATACATTAACTCCCATAATCTATCGGGTTAATATTAAATAAGTTACTATATTCTTAGAGAACTGTCATAATATACATATTATACCTTTTATTCTGAAACAATTAGATTTTAATTGTACTGTAGATACATCTGTTCTGTCACTTCAGGACTGATTTCTGTTGGTTTGAAAAATGTTACAGGTCCTTTTAATCTCCTTTCCAATGTGTAGCTGTAGGGATCAGAAAAGGCCAACTTCAGGTAACATCTATAACCTATTTGGTATCTCCGCATAAACTAGGAGCATGATTATATTCATATTTCATGATGGGAATTATACAACTTGCAGTTATTAAATTGGACTAAGGCCAATATGCTTTTACCTACCTGAAAAGGAAAAACGTTGCCCCGCATTTAAAGAGAAACATAATGATAATTACATTTAAAAAAAAAAGTTCAATAGTCTGAACTCAGACATGATTTTTTAAATTTTTTTTAAACTCTAATTAGCACAACTTGACAGATAAAAATTAATGTTACTTTTGGATGTTGTAGGTTGCCTGACAAAAATCCCATTTTATAGAATTTAAAGGTTTGTAGATAGAAAGTGAGAAATAGCTTGTCAGAGGTGATGGCATCAAAATGTAAAATATCTCCATTAGTTTCAAAACAAAATTATTACTTGAATGTATTTTAATAATGCTTAGCAATTAAATCTGTGGCATTGAAACACTGATTAATAATACTGAATCTCTTACTCTCGTTTAACAGAAAAGATGCACAATATGGGGACTCATTTCTAACTCAACTGGAAAAGTGAGAAATGTAATAGGGCCTGTGGGGTAAAACAGTGCAACAGAACCTTCTAGGGTTCCTCTGTCATCTGTCTTCTAGGGTTCCGCTGGGTAAGAAGTCAGCAGACCTCAGTTCTAACTTCAGCATCTTGCCTGAAGTCTTGGGTTAATTCACTTAGCTTTCCTAAATACCTCATCCTTGTAAATAACAGATGAGTATCTTTTTTACCAAGTATAAAATGTGTGTGAATGTATGCCGCTGTTTTCTCATGTTGGGGAGAAAAAAACAGCAAAGTACGTTTATAACTTAGTTATTTGTCTCTTTAATCCAGAGCTTTCTTCCTTTCAGCCTTACCCAGTTAGCAAAATAAAACTCTGTGCCTTTTCCCTTGTTTCCCAAAATGTAAGGAAAGAAGAGGCTGCAACAGTCCAAAATCTACTCCACTGTCTGTCCCTAGGGCCTCAATTCCCTGGATAATTATTGTCATTTCACTCCAGATAATTTGTGTACACTTGCCTGAAGAAACTGACCCCCCCCCCCAACCCCAAAGGGTTCCGAAATTGCAAGCCATTTTCTTGAGCTAATTATGTTCAATCCGTTAGAAGAGATATAGAAACATTTTAAATAAATAAAATCTTACCAGATTATACTAAGCACTTCAATAAAAAAAAAATGGGCATCGAGGAAATAAGTACCCTAAATCTTGGACCATTTTGTTTTTCATGCTATGTATTTTTTTAAAGTTTGTAAATAATCTGAGCAAAATGAAGGTACAAAATAACTTTTGCTGATAGACTATTACATTTTTTTATTTGCCGAATGCATGACATTATTCCTGACAAATACAGCTTCAATAACAGAACTCTGTTTTCATTTAATTGAGAGATGGTTAACATAAAGTCTGAATATCAAAGTCTAAAAGGCTTCATCTTAACATTATGCCCCACACGTGATACCTTTTTCCTCCTGAAAGTTCTCATACCCATCTTCTGAAATGTCTAATCTCATGCTGAAGAGCTTACGAGAGCATCTGACCATTTGAAAGCATTTAAGTTTAAGTCTTCAAAATATGACATGGGGACTCTTAGTCCTACTAAGGAGAGATCCGGTCTAGATTATCCAGTGCATAATCTTGGGCGAGATGAAAGAATTCTTTCAAATGTGACTGTAGTCTGTTTCTGTGAAACCTTGGCTTGGTCCATAAATAAGCCTAAAGGGCGTTATAAATGTGTCAGGAGCTCAGGGTGATTGATCTGTGTTGGATATATCATGAAAATAGACAGAAGGCACAAGGGTTGCTTCCCTGTGGAAATCGCGGTGGTAAATTGCCATATGTGTCCCCGTTAGGAGCCTAGCTGATCAGATTGTGGATGTAACAACTTTACAGACTGGACTTTGGGTCTCTTGAGATCTTCAGTGTCTTTCTGTGAAGTCTAAATAAAATAGCACCTTGATCTTCAGCCTCAAGCAGACTTTGGCAAGGAATCACGACTCTTGCCAGCAATCTTTCCCAGTCCTAAATTCCAAATACATCTTTCTCAGGGTTGCTGTCCTTCAGAAATCTGGCTAGAAGTGGATTTGTGTTAACTGAAAGGTAAGGAAGCCATGCCAGTGTCGTAATATTACATACACACCACAAAGGTTGAGATGATAAATTTAAACTTGAAAAGTCCCAGGCACATTTTCTTGCAGAACTATTCCAGCAAACTCCTGAGAGGAAAAAATGTAAAGTGTGAAAAGCAGTGACTTTAACTTCCCTTTGACTATGCCAGTTGAAAACAATGGCTCTAGTGCTTGGGGAAGTACGAAGGCTCTTGAAATAAACAAAGGCAAATGATTAAGTAAAGCAAGTAATAGCACTGTTTTTTAAACCACTCGGCCCATCCTGGATATGCCATTAGGTTCAAGATCTAGACCAGACCTAAGCAAAACAGTGGTGCAAAGATACTCTGCATAACTTTTCTACCTGTCATTCACTTACTCAACCAACATTTATTCAGTGTCTGTGTGCCTGCCATATATTGTTAAATGAGAGGTAATGATGTAATGATACAGTAGACAAGATACTGCTTTCATGGAACATTCTGTCTGTGGAAGAGAGAAACCTTAAATACAAATAGGTAAATTGTAACATCTTTTAAATTTAGTGTTTGGCAATGAGAGACCAGTTCACTTTGCCATTTTGCTTCTGAATCCCATAGAATCTCCAGTGCCTGGGGCGCCTGGGTGGCTCGTCGGTTAAGTGTCCGACTTCGGCTCAGGTCATGATCTCACCGTCTGTAGGTTCGAGCCCCGCATCGGGCTCTGTGCTGACAGCTCAGAGCCTGGAGCCTGCTTCCGATTCTGTGTCTCCCTCTCTCTCTGGCCCTCCCCTACTCATGTTCTGTCTCTGTCGCAAAAATAAATAAAAACATTAAAAAAAAATTAAAAAAAAAAATCTCCAGTGCCATAAATCCAGGTAAATTGTATAAATCCAAATATGTTCTATAGCATGTTTATAGCATGTATCTGTAGTCGTAAATACCTCATTAAAAAACAGGAATTTTGGTTATTTAGTATCCAGTGTTGAATGAAAGTTTGGGTCCCACCCATTGCCAGCACTACTTGGTCATATTTTTCTTTGACCAAATGTTTCTTTTAATAGTGCTATGGATCTATTTTTACAGTGGCCCTCATTTATAATGGAAAGGGATGGGGTTTTCTGTCTTTGGCCTTAAATTTTACCAGGACTTGAGCTAGAACAACAATTGCACAAAAAGTACGGCCTTTTGCAAGCTTGAGGCACTCACAGGTTACTTCAAATACTGTCTTGCATCGGCCTTAGTACGGCCTGTGAGTTCAAGCCCTAAAAATAAACACCTATTAATCAGCTAATGGCCACATGAGTGGACCAGCTCTCTGACTACAGCAGGGACCTCAGTCTAACCTCATTCAATAGCTTGTCTTATGTCACCCAGGATGAGGCAGTTTGCAGCCAGGAATGCCTCTAAAAGAAGACAGTCAAAAGCTTAGCTAAATGTTTAAAATAACCTCCGTAACTCCTCTCCACACTGACAGATTGCTTTCAACTCGATGGAATCAAACCACAGCCCCAGCCCCAGCGGCCTTTGTGGGGCCAACCTTGAGGCCCAGAGTTTGTAAAGTAAAACTACACGTTCCGTTGAGGCTCTCCCTTGTCTTGCTTTCAATCGGAAAGCAACCGGAAGGGAACTCACTCCTGGAAGTCCTTATCTTCATAAAATTTAGCTAATGCCTCCTGTTAACTAAAATAAGGTTGGTGTGTAAGTCACTAAGGAAACTGAGCCAGTCCCCTCATCCCGGCTGACTTCTCAAAGAATACAAATTGGAGGAACCCCATGGAGTAGAGCTGTGACTGTTTACATACACATACTCTGTCCCAAAGACTCCGGAAAGTTGAGCTCTCAGTATGGTTTTAAGGGGTTTTTTGTTCTTTTTTTTTTCTTTTTTGAATGGCAGTCTTTTTTTTTTTTTTTTTTTTTTTATGGAGTAGAAATGTGGGTGGAGGGGGAAAGATTTGTTTTAATGTATACTTTTCTTTAATGTGTTTACCCCCAAATAAGTGAGCTGTAGTAGATACGTTGGCCCCACAAAAGTAAATATTTAGCTCAGAAATTCCACACAGAAACATAGCCCAGGGTATTTGGGTTTCAAGAAACAGGATCACCCTGGGGCAGAGGGCTGGTGTGCAGGCAACATGGGATTGGTAGGAATGGGCTCGTGTGTCATCCCCTCGGGCCTCAAAACACCTTGGTCAGCTAGACAGTGGCCCTTGGCAGCACCCCGGCCACCTGCCTTTTCCAGCTCTGTCTTCTGCCATGCCCACAGTCTTTGCTTTTTCTGACCTCTGTGCTGCTCCAAAAACCTCCATGCTTTGTCTCAGCGCTCTGTCTGCCCGTGCCTGTCTGTCCACTGGAGGAATCTGCTCTTATTCAGTGAGCCTCGATTTCAAGACCTACTCTGTAGGTCGCCTCATCTCTGCCCTGGACCTTCCCTGACTTTCTCTGGGCTACCACAGGACACTCTGCACCATTCTCTGAGAACATTGGTCTCCTCCTCATACTACCTTTTAACCCCCTTGTCTCCCTGACTACTGAGAGCCCCCCTGGAAGACTGCGACTGTGTTGGTGTCCTCTCTGCATCCCTGGAACAGGGCATCCTTTTCAGGAAGGCAGAAGGTGATATCCTCTGTGTTCTGCAGTGAGGACAGAAAGGAGGCTAGGGGTGCATGGGGACAGGAACACCGGACAGGGAGGTGGGAGAGGGTGTCTTCAGAGACACCGTGAGTTGCTCATGTGTGGTCTTAAACAAGTCACTTGACGTCTGAGAGCCTCTGTTTCCTCAACTGTCTAATCAAAATACCGCATTTTTGAGGATCACATATGTCCAATAATTTTTAAGTGTTCTGCCCACCATCAGCTGAAGATAGAACCAGAGTTCACTAACTCGTGTCCTGTCCTCTGAGTCTAGCCCTGCAATTATCCACACTCACATGATCTTTCACCTGTTACTTGGAAAAAAAAAAAAAATTCTGTCCTTAGTCCTATTTCTTTCCTACAATTGTCTGATAAAGCAGCTTCATCAACCACAAGAAGACAAAGGGACTGGCCACCCTTAGAAACTGGTACTTGCCCTCAGTTTCCTGAGGATCCATTGTGTGGTCCCCATCTGCTTGAAGGGCCAGCCTTGAAACCCCAGAAGGGTGTGTGTGTGTGTGTGTGTTTTAATTAGGGCAACTGCAAACAGCAACCATCATTTGTTTTCTAAGTCAGGAGTTTATCGTCTCTCCAGAGCCTTGCAATACTAGTTAATAAAGCTCAAGTTTGTTCCTTCCTGTTCTATCTTTTCATAAATAATAACACCACTTGTTACAAAGATGAACTATTAAGTCTGAAACTCTGCACAGTGCTCTTGTTCTCATAGGAAAAAGTTGAGGACCAAGTCCAAAGAAGCCTCAAGACCCTGCCCTGAAATTGGTGTGTGTACAGCCCCTGTTTGTCATGTAACCTGAGGCCTAACTGTGGAAATAGGCACAACAGTGTCATGTCATGGAGAACAGGAGCCCATATTTAAAGAAAGCTTGAGTCGCTGACATCACCTCGGTTTTCTGTCGAGTGTCTTTTGAAGTAGTCTCTCCTGGTCACGTGATGCTGATCAGCCTTTCTTTTTAAGGGCAGGAATGACTGTGAAGTGACCTTTCCTGCTTTCTGACTCAGAGAAGCATCGAGCCTAGTTAAAAATGTAAGAGCTGTCTGACTCTCGTTTACTCATGCTTCATTTTAAGCTTTCTCCCTGGGTCACGTGGAGTAGAGTACTTCCTGGAGCTGCCTTGATGAGTACCTGAATGATCCAGTTTTCTTTTTGTTACTGGGTTTATTTTCAGACCTCTAGATATAAATTTATCCATTCGTGGGTTGGGGAGGGGAGAACAAGGGTTGCAGAAGTTTCTTTATTCTTCTATTAGGTAGAATTTTTGTAATGGGACAATAATGAACATACACAAATTAAAGTGTTGTAAAGCTTCATTCTCAAATCTGTCTTGACTCCAGGATACAAAGGCTATTCTGTCTGCTTCCTAGATAGACTGCTAAGACCTCTTAAGTTCAAACTGGGAGGTGCATGAAGATCACCTTCCGGCTTCTGCATTTTATAGAAGGACTTCTACATGAAGAGTCCTGTAGTGAAACATTTGTAGTGAAACTACACCTATAGGAGCTTAACTAGAGACTGGTATGGGAAGGGGGTTGGAACGATGTAATGTTTCTTATGTATTTCCTTTTGGAGTGATGTTTTTAAGGATTTGAGAAAGCATGGAGGAGAGTCCCAAGCATGTACCACAGCGTAGCATAGCTATTCACAGAGGGAGCACGGCATGGGACAGATCTGGGCTGGCATCTTGGCCACTTTGGTGCTTTATCTCCTTGTGTGATGAGGTAGTCCCCTCTCTACATCTTTAGTTTCTTGTTCGTAAAATGTCACTGTTAGTATTTCCTACATCATCAGTTAATTGCACATATTAAATGAAATGTGTATGAAGTGGTTAGTCCAGCGTTTGGACACAAGAAAGTATTCAAGTGTTAACACTCTTCATGGTCATTATTAACGGGTTAGCAGAGCCCTGTAATAGTTTTCTAACTATGAAAATAAAAGCACTAATGGTAGCTACACAAAGCTTTTGTTCTGCATGAGATAATGAAGGGGCACCTGTGTGGCTCAGTTGGTTAAGTGTCTGACTTCGGCTCAGGTCATGGTCTCACGGTTCGGCGGTTCAAGCCCCATGTCAGGCTCTGTGCTGATAGCTTGGAGCCTGGAGCCTGGTTTGGATTCTGTCTCTCCTCTCTGCTCCTACCCTGCTCACGCTCTGTCTCTCAAAAATAAACATTAAAGTCTTTTTTTACTTGTTTCTCTTTTTTCTTTTTCTTTTTCTTTTTTTAATGAGATAATGAAGGGGGCTCCTGGATGGTTCAGTCAGTTGAGCATCCGACTTCGGCTCAGGTCATGATCTCGTGGTTCA
The DNA here is from genome assembly GCF_046562875.1 of Panthera onca. Lineage (NCBI taxonomy): Eukaryota > Metazoa > Chordata > Mammalia > Carnivora > Felidae > Panthera > Panthera onca. The sequence goes on along the minus strand of NC_138344.1, from coordinate 65,809,991 downwards.
ATGATTGAGCCCCACATCAGGCTCACTGCTCTCAGCATGTCAGGGCAGAGCCGGCTTCAGATCCTCTGTTCCCCTCTCTCTTAGCCTCCCTTGCTTGTGCTCTCCCCAAAATAAAAAGTAAACAAGATAATGCAGACAAAGAGCTCAGAAGAATAGCTGGCACCTAGTAATGGTTAAGTAAGTGCTAGCCGCTGTTAGTCATACTTACCATCATAACCATAATCCTATCAGTGGTATTATTTTTACCTAAAGAAACAAGTCAAATGGTCTGTTTCTCTTACCAATTAGAAAGATGGGGACTATGTCAGTCAAGTGGGCTTTGAACCTAGGTGACTTGAGTCAGAAATGGGGTTAACTACAGGGCATTACATTCACTAGAATGCCTTACTCTCGTTGGATCTAGAGGGGGACCAAACAGAACAATTACTCACAAAGCCCAGACCTGGACAATGAGTCAAAACCCAAAGATCAGGTATTTTTCCACTGTGTGAACCCTCAACACAGCCCACACCTCGCCTGGGAGGGCCTGCCAGCCCTCTCCAGCACTGAGGTCTGTTTGCAGGTGACAGCTAGCTGAACTCCCCTGCTGTGTATATGTCTGCTTGTGGCCATCCTGCCCACCTCACTGTCCTGTTGGTAACTGTCACCTGGAGCTGGCCCAGGAGGCCTTTTCTCTCATCACTTGGGAACCTCCCTGGCTCAGAGCCTCATCTTCTGGATCCATTAACTAAATAACACCTTTACATACAAAATCGGGTAAGATCTTTACAGGCTTAGATTTAAATTTTTGTAACTGTAGAGTTGACCTTCAAAACTCATTTTCATAATAAAATGAGAATGTGTGCTATATTCTTCTCCTGAGCCCAACTTTCTATTTGTATTTTGCTGTTTCACTGTACGTGGCCCCTTTGGTGCAGAGAAAGAGTATAAATAAATGAAAAGCCTCACGCCCACATAGAGCCATCAGACTCTGATTTTCTTCAAGGGGCACTATTGAAAAAGGCATAAAGCTCATGTTGGAGAGTTGATGTGTTGTTGGAGAGTAGAGCGGTGAGGAACACACACAGGCTCCTGCTGAACTTGAGAAAGATACAGGCACCGCTGGATGGTGTTTGTGGTTCACTGAGTGCAAACCCATGTGTCATACACAAATACTGTTCACTTTAATAGTTGGATATCTCTTCACTCATCTTAAACACCTTAAGGTATTTGGAAAGGGAGGAAGAAGTAAAACAGATGAACCTGCTGAGATATGGCTGGGAACAGTAGCACTTGACTTTGAGTGACATTTTTACAACCTTATCTTCTAGATAAAAGCTACTGTAAACAAAAGCCTACCTAAATTGATTGTATTGAAAGGACTTGGGAGCCACCTGCGTGTAGCAATTGGCTCCTGAATGTTTAGTTTTTCTTCTCAGCGGCCAATTCCTACCCATCTCCCTTCGGTACTGCAAACACCAGTAGTGTCCCTTCCAGGGAGTAGGAATCATGTTTCCTGCCAGGTTTTAAACCACAGCATCCTCTCCCCCAGTAACAACCTGGAAAACAGACTCCTAATAGCAAAACCTCTGGGACTGGTTCTCCAGATTGGGCACTTTGAGCACAGTTTTAAGGCTCATCTTCTCACCTTTAAAAATGACTTTCTGGGGGTGCCTGGGTAGCTCAGTCGGTTAAGTGTCCGACTCTTGATGGTGACTCAGGTCATTCATGATCTCATAGTCCTGAGGTAGAGCCCCACATCGGACTCCACGTGTTGGGCATGGAGCCTGCTTAAGATTCCCTCCCCCTCTCTCTCTCCCTCTCAAAAAAAAAAAAAAAAAAAAAAAGACTTTGGGGTGCCTGGGTGGCTAAGTCAGTTAAGTGTCCGACTCTTGATTTTTGGCTCAGGTCATGATTTCATAGTTCATGGGTTGAGCCTCATGTTGGGCTCTGTGCTAACAGCACGGAACCTGCTTGGCATTCTTTCATCCTCTCTCTCTGCCCCTCCCCTGCTCCCTCTGTCTTTCTCAAAAATACATAAAGCAAATATATTTGCTTCTCTGCATGGCCAAGAGTTAACATGCATTGAGGTGAGGGGAGGGGGGGGAATCTTTTGCTACCACTCACAGCTTCTGTGGCAGGAGCTCTGTAGGGGTATTCATTGATGCGTTCATATATCTGCTCAGCCAGCGTTTTTTGGCTGACTCCTGAGGGCTGCTGAAATACAAGCTGCCTCCATGGAGCTTATATTCTGGAAGTGTTTGATAACCACAAGGCCAGATGATCCACGTTTTATTTTCTGAGTACTGTTTTATGTTTTTCTATTACGTGGCCATTTTGGCTAATGACCTAGATGGTTCCAACTCCTAATTTAACCCTCTTTCCAGAATTGGCTTTTGTGGATCTATGAAACTGGGAAGTTTGCTTTTGAGGACTATGTTGGTTAGCCAAAGAGATTTTTCTTATTGTGAAATATTTATTGTAAGAAAATTTTAACTACCCATTTAGAGCAAGTTGGGATTTGACATACCTGGAGCATTGTGTCACGTTTGGTTAATGATAGATTTATAAGGCAACATGTATCAGCCTTAATCCTTTAGTTATTTGACTTTGCCAAGGATGAAAATTCCGATAATTTTTTATTTCAAGCAGACTTTTATATATCCAGAACCCATAAATCTTTCTGTGCCTTGAGATAAACATCTGACTGAACCCTGGGTTACCCGGTCATCTTTTGAGAACTGAGCCAAGGAAGAAGAGACCCCATTTTCCCTCTACCTAATAATAAAAGACTATGTGACAATGCATATTTGGAGTAGGCAATATTTATGTAAGAAAACCTTCTTATATTTTATAACATTGCTAGTGTCTAATATTCAGACAGCTAGAAAGGAAAAGTTAAGAAATAACCTCAAAATTTGCCAGAGCAAGTCTGTGGTAGGCTAACTGGTGAACCCCAAAAATGGACTATGGCGCTGCCAGCCAAGGCTTTACCAGTAAGGCAATCACTATCCATTATGGTCGTCATATCAATTATACATTCTCTGGCATCAAACACTAAATCAGCTGAAATGATGGGTTTGCCTTTGGCATGTTTCCCTGGGGAAATAACTGAGAAAATGTAATAACTCACATAACCAATTTTGTAAAGTACCCCAACTTTTGGAGGAAGGCTAGGGTATAAATTCTAGGTGGATAGATATAATTTGCACCCAAGGTCCCCCTGAAGTGTTTCCTCACTTGAAGTCAAAGTCCAAGTAGACTGGACCTTGGGTCCTTTGTGACTTTTAGGGTGTAGGCATTTGATATCTCTTCCTGTTTGAAGATGCCTACTCCATATGTCCTCAATTGAAACAAAAACCAGAGCTATCAGAGTTAAGTTTTATACGGAGATTACTTCATTGTGAAATTGTAGGATGTGTCTGACTCCATCATCCCATTAAGTCTCTCTCTGGCCCCTCATCCCACTCTCCTTTCTCTCCTCAAAAGGTGAATCTATAATGGAGAAAACTAAAAGGGCCATTAGAGGAATAAATACAACTTAGCTGAGAACTCTCCTTGTCTGGGAAGACTTCTAGAATAACACATTGTAATTCTTTTGCTGTGGACCTTTTAGCATGTCTTGTGTTCAATTGATAACTTCTGTTTTTTACTTAAAATGTGAATAGCTTTTGTTCCTACATTATTAAAACCTGAGTTGTTGTAAGCAATTCAAGGAGAAGAGGAGTCTTCTGTGACTTGTGATCTATGCAGGATAGGTTCACCAGCTTGTGAAGCTATAGTTGTTTTTTTCCTTTGAGTTGCAAAATGTTACTAAACCCTTTTAAGGGAAAATCACTAAGTCCACTGACCTCATGCATCACAGGCAACTTACATAGGACATAGGTTTGTTTTTTAAGTTTTAAAAATATTCGCATGCAAAAGAAACGGTTTCCAGAATCCTTGTGCCCAATAATTGTGTAATGACAGAAAATGTGGGTTAAACTCTTAAAATTGTTACCTTCAGAAGGCATTTTGGGTAAAGATTATGAGATCATTCATATATCCATACCTAACTATGCCCAGGTTGCGTTTTTGGTCCCTTTTATTTTCTATTTGCAAAGTTCATCAGCTCCCGTTTCATAGACAAAAGAACTGGAGCACAGGGGTCATGCACTGAGCCAGGTACAGAGTTGCAGAATTGGTCATGACCTCATAAACTGTCCTATACTGCTATGAAGCCACAGACACAAGCTTGCATGCAGATCCGTGTGTGTGTGTGTGTGTGTGTGTGTGCGCACGTGTGTGCATGTGCACACATTCTTACTAGGTAAAATGTAGAGGAGCTGACCCACCACTGCCAGGTAAAAGCATGTCTCCAAGAAGACCTATTAAAGACAGCAGATTAAAAACAAAATAGCTTCTGCTATTGTATTCTATTCCACTCATCTCTGCTTTACTCTTGTAAGAATTTACAATAGGCTGGAGAAACTGGAAGTGTGGCATCTAAGTGTATCCAACACAGGGCAAAGTGGAGTGGAAATTAAGCACTTTTCCAGGCAATTTAATGTCGACATGAAAATGCCAAGTTACATAAACATCAAGGAGAATTTCAGGTGCCTGTGGTTGGATATTTATATACATCTTAAATTTTCGTCAAAATAATGTATTTTCTGTTTATTTTCTATGTGGCATAAAGGCCTGAAGTGAATCAGTATTTATATTTTTGCCTTTCTATTTTCAAAATTCTAGTGAGTTGATGTTACAAAGAGATAAAGTTGCAATTGTAGTAACCAGGATCTAGGAATTGAATGAGAACATTCCTAACTAGGGTTCTCTTCCTTTGTTCATTTCATTTTACAAACACAGACCTTCCAGGCAAATAAAAAAAAAAAAAAAAGTAAATGAAACAACCAAGTTAGATTTTTATTTCATCTCTAGAAACTACAGAAAGCGTATTTGCATCATATATTAAATTGACCATAGTGCCAGAACCTTAGGATACTATATTACATGATCACTAATCTATTATTATTGTACACATATTTACACATAGGCATAAATACATACTTTGCATATAAACATGTGCAAGCATATTTCACTTGGACTGAAAAGTTATTTACAACTCTGTCTGGAGATACATACAACAGTGATTAACAAGTGCATAACCAATCTACAACACGCAGATTAAAACTAAATAAACAGTGGAAGAGTTTATTTTAAAACAGTTACAAGATGTTTTATATTTCTCCGCTGTCCTGAGCTGCATGTTTGAGAATTCATCCTTCATAAAAACCACATGCAAGTCTTTTTGATGGTGAAACAATTGACTTCCAACAGCCACATGCCTGCACACATCCTCAGAATATCTCCCAGAGCCCACACAGCAACTCAAAAGGAGAAAAACTGTGTGTGTATACACATAGTATACATGTGTAATATATATGCATGCAATATATGTATGCACACTATATATACACGTGTGTGTGTGTGTGTATAATTTCACATATACTGTGCTATTCTTTTTGGAGAAGGGTTTTTTGTGAATTGAAGGAAAAGATTTGGGTGGGAAACAAAGATTTCAAGCAATAAAATTGTTTTGTTTTTATTACTGAAGACTCTCATGAACAAGAAACATGAGTAACTCATCAAATCATTCCACAGTCCTGTTATCTTTCAATTAAAACTTGTGTCAATCCAGATTTGTATTGTTAGAACCCTAGTGCATCAAGAATTCTTCTTTTGTTCTAATGTTTATTTTTCAGAGAGAGGGAAAGAGAGACAGACACAGGGTACGACCAGGGGGAGGGGCAGAGAGAGAGGGAGACAAAGAATCCAAAGCAGGCTCCAGGCTCCGAGCTGTCAGCACAGAACCCGCCGTGAGGTTCGAACTACTGACCGCGAGATTATGACCTGAGCTAAATAAAGTTGGATGCTTAACCAACTGAGCCACCCAGGCACCCCAAGAATCCTTTTTTATGTAATCATGGTGATTCAGCTCATTAAGAGGAGTATTAGATCAATCTCACAAGTTTGCCTTATTCTGTGTCCCAGGCAAATTTTGTGATCATATATGAATTCCACGACCCTTGCCTTTTACACTGTATTGCCAAAAGACCTAAAAAGCCTCTGATTCGACTGTTAAAAACTGAGAACAAACTGAGGGTTGATGGGGGGTGGGAGGGAGGGCAGGGTGGGTGATGGGTATTGAGGAGGGCACCTTTTGGGATGAGCACTGGGTGTTGTATGGAAACCAATTTGACAGTAAATTTCATATATTTAAAAAAAAAATTAAAACCTCTGATTCTTTAAAAAATATGTAGTGATTTTTCTCATAGAGCTGAAGACAAACACAGATGAGCCAAGTTAGTGCCACAATCATAAGCTACGTGTCTATACTAGAGGTATTTTAGAAGCAAAGATGGGCCTTTGGGGTTCACTGCATCAACCCTGCTTAGCAAGTCTGAACCTTCTTTTCTGGGAAGACAAATCTCCACCTGATATGCTCACTTAGACCCGTTGCTTCCCTCAGTTTTCCTCGTAACTTATTCCAGCTGTTTATTTCCATTTCCATGAACAGGCTGCGGCAGTGTTCTGGATTTACTCCTCTTTGCTCATGTTTAGATTCTGCCCCATAACTTCTGAATCCCCTCACGGGAGGGAAACATTTCTCTTCTCCGAACTTTATGCAGCGATTTGGTAATTTCCGTTCCCCAGTTTACTTTACTGATGGTCAGATGCTTTAAATATGCTCCCTCAAAAGTAATCATTTTAATTTCTTTACCTGAATTATAAGCTGCTTTTCCATATACTTCGCAAACACGGTGACACTTAAATCGAAATGAGTAGCTGGATAAACTTCTTAGTGTGAAACTATTGACTTCACACTTGAAGAATTATTCCTTGTAGACAGGTGAATCTCAACTCATATACTGGGCTTTTGATTAGTCGCCTGCCTTCCAGGGCCCTGCTCGTCTTTTGCAGGTGTTGTAAATACTTCTCAAAGTTGAATGACTATTGAAATGGGTGTATAAAGACAAGGGTAGTGGTTACAAGCCTTACAGCCAGACTGCTGAAGTTCAAAGCCTCCTTTTTGTGCCTCTTAGTTTTCCTCTGTAGAATGGGGACAATCCCAGGTTGCTTGGGAATATCAAATTAATCTGTATGCATAAAAGGGCTTACAACACTGCCGGGTGCTTAACAAGTGCCATAAATGTTTGTTACCTCTTTTGTGTTGGTTATTGGAATCAGATCGTTTTATATTTGTATTTTTTTAACATTTGATTTTTGAGTAATTTCTACACCCAATGTGGGGCTCGAACTTAAAACCCTGACATCAAGTGTTGCATGCTCTACCTACTGAGCCAGACAGGAGCCCCTTTATATATGTATTTAGACAATACCTTTGTAGATGTAATGTCTGGTCAAGGGCTCTCTCGAATCTGTAGAGACCTAGAAGCTACAAAGGCTTCAGGAAACCAACCAGGGAGTTACTTATTGGAGCCAACTTAAGCAAAACGGTATCTAGGTATCTCTGAATTTCTGCATCTACCTTTGATTTCAGCACTCTCTGAAGAAGCGTAAAGAGGTCTGACAATAGACACTTCATCTTCTTCCCTTTTCTCCACAAGTAAAGATACCATCCAAGAAATGCCTACTTTATAAACAATAGTGTAAGGATATGGAAAGGAAAGGGGGTGTATTTTTTCATAGCTAAGAAAGAGTAAGCAAGTCCTTCCTGAATGTGGGCCCAAATCTTCTGTCCATACCTCTGAGTTTCTCACAGAGAAAATCGTGCAGCGAAAGACATGATTTGTAACTCATGTTCTGTCCAACATCTGTACTCTGCCATCCTAGGTGACTGAGAATAGCTAAATTCTTCAGGAATACTAAGAATTCACTCACTGCACTACGATTTGTAAAACATTCTTGGTGGTAGTCTTTTAAAAATCTATTACAGGTTGCCCTGCTCTTAATGTAACAAAACCTAACCACTGATTTATCCTGGACTGTCCTCAGCACCCGTAATTGACAAAGTCTATTGACCCCAGTACCAAACAGCATTAGATTGCCATAATTGGAGGTTTTTAATGTCTCTTCTCTAGTTGTCAGCAGTCACTCACCTTGACTGGCAAGTATTCTACCTGTAACCAGCCTCTCACACCCTATCTCTGTCCCTCATGTTTGCAGCTTCAGAAGCCCAATAACCAACCAACACCAAAACCATGCGCTGGTGGGCGCCTGGTGGTTCAGTCCATTAAGCGCCCGACTCTTGATTTAGGGTCAGGTCATGATCTTGCAGTTGGCGAGATCGAGCTCCTCATCGGTCTCTGGGCTGACAGCATGGAGCCTGCTTAAGGTTCTCTTCTCACCCTCTCTGCCCCCCCCCCCCTCCAGCTCACACACATCTCTCTCTCTCTCTCTCTCTCTCTAACTCGAGGGGAAAAAACCACAGCACTGGAGAAAATGTCCAGAATTCTTCATTTTATATATGATTTCTATACATCCTTGGGTAACCCCAGTGTCCTAAATAAATAAGAGGCAGAGGTATTGGTATAGTCTAAGTTAGGAGCCAAGAAGTTCCATTAGTATAAAAGTGCAGATCTGCTTGATAAGTTACTAGCCTTGGAGTGCCTGCTGACAGCATGCTCTATCTCTCTCTCTCTCTCTCTCTCAAAATAAACATTTTTAAAAAACTGACCAGTCTTGATGAAGAGCTGCTACTTATTGATAATCTCATTCAGTAACGCCTTCTGCTTTAGATTCTGGGTTAAAGTGTAACTAGTATAAAAAGCCACCAGGACTTTCCATACTGCATATGTGAAGAAGGGTATTTGACTAGTCCGGTGTGTGTGTGTATTGCTGTATAGCAAACTACCCCCAAACTAAAGGAGTTAACATACATTTGTTACCTCAGTCTCCCTGTGATTGAAGAATATGGGCATAATTTAGCTGGGTTTTCTTCTTCCCTGTTTCTCACAGGCTGTATTCAAGACATTGGCCCAGGGAGTGTGGTCTCATCTGAAGGTTTGCCGAAAGGTACACTCCCAAACTCGCTCAGTGGTTGTTGGCAGGATTCAGCTCCTCAGGAGCTGTTGTCTCTTCCTCTCAGACTCTTGGCCACAGGCCACCCTCAATTCCCTATGTGGGCCTCTCCCAAATGATGGTTTGTTTCATCAAAGTATGCAAGTTGAGAAGGCAAGAGAGTGTCTTGTAGCAAAGATGGATGTCAGTCTCTTGTAACCTAATCACAAGTGAATTCTTACCACTTTTGCTACATTGTTTTGTTAGAGGCAAATCCCTAGTTCCAGCCAACATTCAAGGGGGAGAGGGGATTATACAAGGGCGTGATCCCCAGATGCATGAATCACTGAGGTCACCTTAGATGTTGGTTGACCACAATACCTTCCTGCATCTCTTAGCTACAGCTCAGAACTCCAGCACTACCCCTCCTGTGGGTCTTTTTTCATTCCTGTTGTTGCCACATTTGGTTTGATGCTTCTTTTGGGTGCCTCTCTTCCTACAGATAGAGACTGCCCTCTGTTGAGTGAGTTCTAAATGGGACCCGATGCAATACGTAAATGACATTCCTTCTAGCTCCCTTTTGACTGTGAAGAGGAACCTTATGTGCATGGACAGGTTACTTACAAACATCTTTGTATTTTCAGACATCTTTAATATGCTTAGTATTTTCAGACATCTTTTAATATCCTTTAGAATTACCCATTTAATAGACTCCCCTTTTATATGCTTTTTACCTGTATGTAATATATCCACCTATAGAAATTATAACCAATTAAAACAGTGTCCCCCAATCTCGCCAATTTTGAAAATACTTGAAACAATTATTTCTATCCTCCATGTGATTACAGCTGTGCTTCCAGATTCCATCTACTTAGACAATACATAATGACTGAAAGCTGTGAACTCTATTTTTTGTGCATTTTTAAAAATTGTTGGTTGCAAATATAATGTATTGTCAAGTTGGCTAACATACAGTGTCTACAGTGTGTTCTTGTCTTTGGGTGTAGATTCCCATGATTCATAGCTTACATACAACTTCCAGTGTTCATCCCAACAAGTGCCCTCTTCAATGCCTATCACCAATATTGCCCTCTACCCTCGGCCTCCCCCCATCAACCCTCAGTTCTCTGTATTTAAGAATCTCGTATGGTTTGCCTCCCTCTCTGTTTGAAACTATATTTTTCCCCTTCCCTTTCCCCATGGTCTTCTGTTGACTTTCTCAAGTTCCACATATGAATGAAATATTTTATGTGCATTTAAAAAATAAGACCTGTTTATTTTTTCTGTCTGAGGATAGTGCTCGAGGTACATAACAGGTCTATTACAATCTCCAGAGTTTCTGGCCCAAGTTCGAGAACCTCTGAGTGAGATCTCTGGGCTGAGGTCAAGAACTCAAATGTCCATGGGGACAAGCGGACAACAAAATGAACAGAGTAGGCAGGACATAAGAAATGGGCTTCTTCCATTCCTTAAAAAGAATTTTTTTAATGTTAGAGAAGTGGAGTGTGAGTCGGGGAGGGGCAGAGAGAGTGAGACACAGAATCTGAAGCAGGCTCCACCCTCCGCGCTGTCAGCACAGAGCCTCATGCGGGGTTCGAACTCATCAACACCGAGATCATGACCTGAGCTGAAGTCTGACACTCAACCGATGGAGCCACCCAGATGCCCCCTTCCAATTCTTTATTGAAACATGAGGTTATCTTTTGCTTTGCCAAATTTGATAGGAGTATGGAGAAATGGATCTCTACAATTAAAGTCTACAGAACAAGCACGATGATAAATGGCACCTGATGTGGAGCCTTAACATCAGGGACTAACAGAGAATGGGGAGGACTGCAGCAAACCTGAAACAGGTCTTGTCCAAAGGGGGCAACTGTTACTTAGCTCCAGCTGATTGTTGCCAGATCAACTAATTGCCCAAAAGATGCTGAGTGTTCAGGATTTTGTATTAAAAAACTCATGTGTTGGCTCTATTTATTTTTTTCAATAGATAGAAGTTCAGCTTCAATTTAGTAGATCCAGTCACAGAACTGTCACTCATTTGTAAGGCAGCTCACTCCATGTTGTCAAAAGCTACATCTGTAGGAAACTTTTTATTCAGGTTGAATCAATATACAATTCTTGGTAAATTTCAGACATTGGCCCTAAGTCTGTGCTCAAGAGCTACAGCGTGAATCTCATCACTTCTTCCCAGGAGTGCTCTAAAAATCAGAGGCTAGTGAATGGGCATGTTATCTCACCCTACATGCTTATTTCTACATCACAAATACTCAGTTATTCTAACAGTTCCTCAGGTATCATAGAGTTCTCCTCTGGAGCAATTCCAGACCAGAGATACTCCTCTTAAAACATGACACCAACCCTGCAAAACGCTCTAGGCATGGTCTAACCAGTACAAAGGGCATTTCTTCTTTTTCTGGTTAAAGTCTATCATACAGGGTGACATCCAGTTAAATCACTACCTCATAGTGAGACAGTCACAGACCGTGCAACCAGACTGCCTTGGGCTCCAAAACAGGTTCCCCCACTTTTTAGCTAGGAGACCTTCGGCAAACTAGCTAATTTCTCAGTGCCTCAGTTTCTCCATTTACAGAATGGGGACATTAATTGCACCTGCCTCATCAAGTTGCCCTGAGAATTAAATGGGTAGATCTGTGGAAAGCGCTTAGAATAACACATAGCAAGTGCTCTGAAAGTGATGATAATTAATGTTGTTACTGTTACTATCATCCCCATGATCCCCAAATAGACCATCTATGTGCTCATCTTGGTTACTAATAAAAACACCAAGCCATGGTAGCAGCTGAGTCCTGCCAGCATGCCTCTCTGGAAACTGCCACTGGTTGGGCGACTGGCACAAAGCTGTCTGATCCTATTATGAACTTGGTGTTCTCCACCGTGTCCTTGAGCAGGACTGTCAGGCACCAGGAACCGTGCTAGGCCTGGAGAACACACGGATAAAGAAAATAGGGTCTTTTTCCCTCAGGGGGATCACCATATAGCAGAGACAAGTGGTGAAATAGATAATGCCTGGGAGACACCTATGCACAAAAACCACCAAAGGGTCCCCAGCTTTCACTCCACAGTCTCTTGTTGAATTTCTCTAAATACTCTGCAATGAAAGGGAACCAGAGAAATGCATTTCAAATGGATTTGTAAGGTTGTTACTTACGAGGAACTTCATCTTTCATACGTACTCTTGAGGTCTGTCCTGGGACTTTGACCTCCCATTTGTGTCAGGAGGTATTTGTTTTTGCGAATGTGGCGGTATTTTACTTGCAAACAAAATTACTTTTGTAAAAGTCACTTGAGTTCTCAGTCTCTGCTCCACGAGAGTTTTTAAAATCCATTTGGATGGAGTCTTTGATGTTGTCACTGGACCATGAGTGGAGTGTAGTAAACTGAAAATTAGAGTCCATCTTGAAATGTGTTTACGGAGACAACTCAGATACCCATATACACCCCATTCCAGAGTGTCTCCTCCGGCTGGTGGGGAGGGCTGCCATGGCAGTAGCAGACCAGCCCTCTGCTGTGCACATTCCCTTAGACCCAGAGACTGTTTTCTTTTAAATGCCATTAACAGTCTCTTTGATTTTTATTGGTCACAAAGGTTATGTTTGCCTTTGCAGTGATCTCATTCTTGTCTAGTAGTGCCACAATAAATGGGAACAAGCATCAAAGAGATGAAATCATTCAACCCAAGAGCATGTACTTGACCTACATAAAAAATGTCCTAGGTCCTGTTTTCTCCCCGGTTTACACCTTGGATTGGAAATGCTAGACTTGGATTGCTTGGTTTTTCAAATTATCAACCAAAATGTTCCCTTCTGTTGGTTCAGATAACCAAGGAAAATTGACTCTATAAAGTTGCTTAATGTGGTCAGCCTCTTCATAAACAGATAGGTTGCTAGAAGGTTATCTTGCCAGCATTTGATAATCTCTGGATCCTGAATTATTGGAGAAAGAAATACACTAAAGTAGGTATCGGGAACAAGGCCAAATCGTGCTCTGTCATTCAGTGTCCAAATTTGTCACCCAATAAGTTCCTGTTTTTTTCATTCAAAGAACACCTAACTGGACAGCCTTTACCTGCCAATTGCCACTTACAAAGAGAAGTTGTGTTGCTTTGTTTTTAATTAAGCACACGTTATCAGAACTTTTGAGCCACATGAGAGGGCTAATAGTGCCTAAGTTAACATAATTCCATCCAAAAGCTAAGAAACAAAGACTCAGACAGCAGACTATTCACATATTCTGAAAGGAATTTCTAGATCAGTGATACTACCTTCAGGGAGTCCTAGTAGTGAACCACTACAGCGAAATGTTCAGATTCACAGTCTTGGAATACCTTTTCCAGTTGCAGATTTCCTCTGTTGCCTCAAAAGAGAAACAAGTCCATTTTCTTGGGCATTGAGGTGTTCCCCAGCCTGGCTTTTCTGCCCGGAAAATGCCATTTTCGTAAAGAGCTGTCATGCTTCGTGTCCTTTGGCGTATGATGTAGCTGTTCAGGGAAAGTGTAGGCTGCTCTTGCTCTCTCAGTGCTTGGTGGTATGTGTTTTTGTTTTATTAAATCTTTAAAACACTGAGCTTGTTGTTTATGACCTCCATATATTCTTTTGTTCTTTTCCATGACTGGTTAGATCACATTTTTTTTTCTCCCTTTGTAAAAATATTAGTGCCTTTCTAAAGAACATCATGGTCTCCTGAATGGCTGCATAAGACAGCGGAGGAATGTGTTGAGCTCAGTGTTAGGTCTGTAGAGCCCTGTGACCCAGGGCTGCTTCACTGATAGGAAATTTCGAGGCTTCACAGACACAAAATTGTAGATCTTCCCGCCCTTGCCAGGCTTGTGACAAATCCGAGATCTTTTGATAGTAACCAGAGCTTTTTGTAAGATAGAGATACCAAATGGTATATGTTCCAGTTGCAAACAATTGTTAGTACAAGTTGCTAAGAAACCCCCCAGTTAACTGGAAGTAAGGTCTCAGCAAGCCTCTCTGAAGCCAGCCCCCAATGGCAGGTAAATACCATCGAGTCTAGTGCTCCAAGGCCGCCCCACTGTACACATCTCCTATGTCCCCTGGAGCCACTCATCAGTAGATGAGTTGCCATTCTGCCCAAAAGGTTCAATTAACCTTGCATACAACTTGGCTACCGTTCTGTGACACCCAACTGAACTTGTTCCTGTGCATATAGTATCTTGCAGCCCATCTTGGGCTATTAGTTTTGGCAAGTACACTACAGCATATAATAAATCACAGAAGGAAAAAAGCTCTTTGGCCTAACGTGGCTCAGCCTGCTATAATGTCAGAATACAGAAAGCAGTTCTGTTTTTAGACATCCTTTTACTAACCCAACATTCATAATTTATGATTTCACTGTAAAATTCCTGCAACATGACACCAAAAGTAGTGCTGCCCTTTAAGTACTCTCGGTAGAAAAAAAAAAAGGTGAAACTGATGGGCAAAACATGTCTGTGTGCACAGTGATTGATCGTGATTACATCTTTATGAACCCAGCCTAAAGGTCTCAACTTCCTGATGGGTGAAGTCTTCTACAGGGTTACTTCCTGAGTCTGCAACTAACAAAAATTGGAGATAATTTGGAGGCACAACTTAGAAAGATTGAGGATTTAAGCCAGCATCTGTCTATACTTCATGGTCTACATGACGTGATCCATCATCTTCATGATAAGAACCTATGACCAAATTTCACGCCGTGCTCATATTTAGAGACTGTATGCAGACACGAAGGGTCAGGGATAATGTCTATCTGAGGGATCCCAGTGGTCATCTGGATTTTTGTTTGCTTTTTAAGGAGTTGAGAGAGGAGATGACCAAAGGGACCTCTGGCCCCATTGGTATGTGCATAGAGCATTCTAGCCAGAAGAGGACCTTGACCTATTCTACTTTTACGTTATTCCTTTTGTTTTCCCCTTGGTTGAAAGTAGGTTAGGAGATAAGGTAACATTAGGAGATAAAATCCCAAGTGTGGTGCTCCCCAACAGTAACTCGTCGCTGTTAAGAGTCTAGTTTTATCCTTCCTCAGTTAGGTACTCACATCAACCCAAGTTGATATCACCTTACTGAAAAGTGATGAGGGTTGTGCATGTATATGCAATACTTCAGGTTCCTTGAAAGGTAATAACTCTGAGATTGTAGTAGTACTTGTATTAAAGTAAGCCCGCTGCTTGCTAGAAGTTCCACCCTCAGCCACAATAGTAGCAACCAAAACAAAAACTTTGTGAAATGATGCCCCTTAATCATCATCGCAATGCTTCAGAGATGACCATTCTCGAGAATTCTGTTGATCCAACACACATGTTATTTTCTCATGTTTTTGCAGATTTGGGCCGGGCTTAGTCATCTATTGGTACGGCTTTATCCAGGAACTGGACTGTAACCGGGAAAGGGGCATCCTGCTCAAAGCCTGTTTCCCCACGGACATTGTCACCTTATGCCATAGCCTAGCTTGACCCCGATGGTCCTGGAAGAGAAGCCGGGAGGAAAAGGTGAATCCGGAAGCAGTTTTACTTTCCTGCAATGTAAACTCCTGGCACCATCTGCCCTGAACTTGAGCTGAACTCGGGCTGCCCGTGGCCACGCCACTACCTCTTTAGACAAACATATCAAGAGTTTCTGTTTTCCTTCATCCCTTGCTGATGTGAACAGCCGAGAACTACAGACACAACCCACTCATTATCAGCATTTCTGTCTCTGTCAAACAGTTAGTTTATAGATAGTCATAATCTTTCTTCCTTCCGGATGGTTTCTGCTCATACTGAACAAAAGAAGAAATGTGGAGACTTGAAAGGTGTGATTTTTCAATTCTCCTCCCAGTTCCCGAACCACCCCCTTATTTTTTTTCTAAGCCTCTATTCATTCTTTCTCCCTCCCCACCTCCCTCCGATGTCTTCACATACTCTCACAGGTCCCCAGTGTTAAATTACCATCACGGAATAATCTAGCACAACCATAGCAGATTGGAAGACATGGAGGCTGAAACTAGATTTTTGCTCTCACCTGCCAGGCTCCAGTAGACCTCGACGGTAGCCTCTGCTTGTTTTGTCCACTCTTTACGGTTTCCTGACTTCCCTGGCATTGAGCCACGCTGAAAAAATATACTTGAGAATTTCCTCTTTTGATGATACTTATTTGAACACCAAAGATTTTCCATTTATCTCATGTAAAAATATTGGTTACATTGTGTCTGGAAACCACACTCCTTTGGACTGGGGGCAAAAGGGAGACCATTGAAGCATGGTGCCAGCCTGGGCAATAGTTTATTTTTAGACACGGCTACTTGTCAGTATGAATGGTAGTCAGTATTTTTATGCGTACAATTTTTTAAAAGCACATTCTGTGCACGGCTTTGTATCTGCATTTTATA
The DNA here is from genome assembly GCF_046562875.1 of Panthera onca. NCBI lineage: Eukaryota > Metazoa > Chordata > Mammalia > Carnivora > Felidae > Panthera > Panthera onca. The sequence goes on along the minus strand of NC_138344.1, from coordinate 65,793,620 downwards.
TGACATAATAATTACATAACAGATAATTTAGGCATTAGAAATGTTCAGCTTTGAACGAATTAAGTGTACCAGAAATAAGCCTAGAGTGTTTTCCAAATAAGCCAAATAAAAGGGATTTTGTATTTGTTTGCTTTTATCTACTCAGTTTTTACACGGCTAACCAAATTTCGATTTAAAGCAAAACATCAATAAATTCATTATAAACCTATCTATTGAGAGGTTAAAAACTTATCTATACCCGAAAATGTATTTATAAAAGACTTGTCCCCATGTTGAAAATATATCTTTTATAATATTGAACAGATGAAATTGGGAAATATTAACAAAAATAGAACTTCTGCAACCACCTCTAAGTTATATACATGGCTTGCTTCTTTCAAAAGACAAAATCCACCATTTGCACCCTGTTAATTTTGTACCTAAGAAGGTTTGCAAATGAGTCTGCCAGCTGCCTTTCCTTTTGAGAGACACAAACACGTCCGGCCCAGACGTGTGGATTTTAACTCTGTAGTGGGTTGCATTCCACAAAAAAGGAGGAAAATGAAATGGGAAGGAGGTCTCTGTGGCAGACTTGTGTGTCAGTGTAAAATTATCACGCAGGTTTTGGGAGTGAAATAGAATCATCTGAAACTATTGCTGTCTTTGCACACACGCGTGCACACACACACATGCACACACTTAAACACTGTTGTTAAGAAACAGTTTTCGTGGCATGCTCTAAACTGCTTTTTTCTTCTTTAGGAACGAATTACATTTCATCTGCACAGATGTTGAAAAGGCTGTTAAACCCTTGTCAAGGATTTGTTGGTTTTGCATTAAACAAATTTATGATGAGGGCGCACAAATAAATTTAAAAAAATAGAAGAGGTGCTTGCATTTCGTATTCCTGCTTATACCTGGTGCCCTGACATAATGTGTTATAAGAAGGTACTGGTATTCTCTGGCAACGGCACCACCTCCTGTTGATGAACAAGGTCTTAAAATGTGGCCCTTCAACATGGGAACAAGACCAGTAAGCCATACATAGGATGATAAAGTTCTCAAGTTTCAAAACTAAGTTTTTTTCCCACCTGAAACGAATGTGATTATTCTGTCTACCACTCTTCAGCTGGAAGGGTATAGGGAGACAAGAGTAGTGTTCCCAAATAGGAAACTCCAAGCCTCCTTGTTCTTTTTCCTTTTATGGTAGAAATCTTTATCTGTGTTAAACCGGTATGTGTTGTTTACTTGTTTGTTTTTTTGGTTAAGACAATAAAAACGGCCCTGGAAAGTAGACAGGATGCTTTTTGTTGTTGTCGTCGTCATTAGAACATTAACATTAAAGCCAAATCTTGTTTGATGGAGCATTCTGCAAACTGCAGTAATGAATTATGCCAACGCAGAAAAAAGCAGGAGTGTGCGGACAATGTAAAACGAAATGATGTTCTCTCCGGTGGTTAGAGACTTGCCAGGCGTCTGCTGTCACAAAGACCCCATGTGAAGTGTGGCAAGGGATCAGCTCCGTGCAAAGCTGACCTAGCACGGATAACTTAAGGTGACTTCATAGGCTCCTTTCTACCCTTACCGCCCCCCCCCCCCCAAAAAGTGAGATTTTTTTTTTCATCTGCCTTCTAGTGAGGTGTATGTCAGCTCTTCTCAACACTCCTAAAGGGAAAAGCTTCGGGGTCCAAAGCAGAAAGCTGGATCTCCAGGGGAAACAATTTTCTTTTAACTATAGGTGTATGTACCTGATCATTATCAGCAAGCCTTGGTTCCATCCTGGAAAGGATGATAAATGGTTGGTCTTTGGGGGGTGCATTAACTCAGGCCGGGAGGGGATTGCTTAGAGCCCTGGATGAGGTCGTTCACTTAAATGGTCCCTGGTGGGCCACGCTAATTAGCACACGGCACCCAAGTGAACGGTTCATCCACTCGCCTCTCCGAGAGCTCCACGTGCTGTTGCTTGGCCCTGTGGAACCGAGATACCTTAGGTGTCTGCTCTTTTTAACATGCAACCCGCTACAGACCTAGTGTTTTAACCGATTTAAATGCTTAGTGTCTTCATAGGCTGCTTCTCTTCACCCACCTCCTCCCTCTCCTTTTTCCCCTTCACTAACCGTTGCCAATTTCCTTCCATGTGGACATGTATTCTGTGCTTTCTCACTACATTTTCTCCTTTTTCTCTCCGGAAAACCATCCCCGGACCAAAATGCATTTCATCTAACTCCTGATGCAGAGGTCTTCAGGGTGGGGGTTAGCAGGTAGCTGGTACACCTTTGAAGACTCCTAAAACTTCTCAGATAAGATCTTACAGGGTCAAACAGGATGTGAGGTTTAGGCCATCAGGACATGTGGCAAATGGAGCCGAAAGAACCTGTGAGGTTTACAGCTACTTTCGGCCTGAGTGGTGGTGATGGTATTCTGTCTGTGGATGAAACTGAAAGAAATGGGAAAATACCTATTTGATTTCACTAGAGAAACGCTCCTAGCTTGTTCATCTTTGGGAGCGGCTAGCCATTTTCCATGTGATCTGCTGGGAGCAAGTCTTCTCAGAGTAGAAATACTTTGTGGCAGGGATAGGAGGAGAAAATCCCACAATTGGGACATTGTTTTCCACCCCCCCCCCCCAACTAAGTTTTTATTTTTGTTATTTTGAGAGAGAGATAGCAAGCAAGGGAAGGGCAGAGAGAGGGGGAGACAAATCCCAAGCAGGCTCTGCACTGTCCGTGCAGAGCCTGTGTAGGGCTCAAACCCACAAACCGCGAGATCATGACATGAGCCCAAATCAAGAGTCAGGCGCTTAACTGACTGAGCCACCCAGGTGCCCCGGGACATTCTTGATGAGGGTAAAGGAGCAAAGTTAGCTTAACAAGAGAGGAAACCGAAAGGCAAACAATGACGAGTCTGCCTGCAATGTCTCCATTTATAGCGAAGCACTTCTCTGAATGTGTATGTAAGGTCACTCTTAGGTAAAGGAAGGGTGACAATGACAAAGTTTGGACCCTCTGATTGTATTGCCCCAAACGAACCTTCCCATATAAGGTAAACATGATCTTTTATTAAGAACATGCCTGGATTCCAAAGATTAAATAAGGAAGATGGAATTATGAAATAATAACCAGAACAGCTTGGGTTCCCCTTGTGGTTTTCACTTTCCTGCTATTGTTTTGAATATGGCTGTGAGACAAAGAGCTGCTTAGGTCAAGCACAATAAATTATAGTTTTCATACAATAGTAACCCACTAAAATGATTTCAAAGCTTGATCAAAGTACTTCAAAAAGACTTTTAAAACTTTTCCACAATACAGGGGGAGGGGAAATGCTCATTTGATGCCTTAATTCATTTCAGTTAGTACAGCATAGTTAGAGCTTGGCATCATACCTACTTGTTAAAAATCGATCTCATTAGTTACATAAATCCAACTTGATCTTACTGTTCTGTGTGTAAATAAAAGAGATTGAAGTTTTCATCTGGTTAACTGGAACAACTAAACATTTGGAGTCACTTGTAAGGAAAAGATACAGTACCATTTTAAAATATGCATCATGTAATATTGTGATAGTGAAGGTATTAAGACTAACTCCCTGTGCTTGGAATCAAGTGTCTATCTATGGATTTATTTTGCATCTTAATCATGGCAACCGATGGGTTTTGTTTTTCATTCCTTTTCCCTCATCACTTGGATTTATCTAGAGCTGTCTCAGTTCAAAGGCAAGGATGATGGGAGGTACCCTAGTGATAGCAAACCTAAGCAAATTCGAGGCTCAACCATATATAAAACAGTGTGGGCCTGCAACAATGTCAGGCTCAGCCAAAGACCCATGGTGCTACGCCAATGTAATTTTTATTTTTTAAAAGGAAGGTCATTGTGAGATGCCGACATGAAATATAACCAAGTCAATTAAGTAATAACAATTGAAGTTCAGAGTTTAATTGAGGGCTGAACATGAAGCTAATGACCATTAACCCAAAGGGGTCATGAATTCCCCTGAAAACTGCCTTGGTTAAAGGTATTTCCAGAATAAGTAGCACTTTTTTCTTTAAAAAAAAAAAAAAAAAAAAAAGCTTTTGTTATTTTTACGTTCATTCAACACAGATACATTCAGAAAGAACTACTTAGTGTGTTTCTAGTAGACTTTATGTATTTTTAGGTTTTAATGGAAATTTCTCGTATACAGCAAATCAGAATTTACATAATCCAAACCACCTGTACAGGAAGCCAGTTTTGTAGGTAAACTGAGAGATGGAGGCACCTTTTGTCTCAATTGTTGACTTACTTCTTCCTGTTGTTACTTAATGGTGAGATTTCCAAATAGACTATAAGCTCCATAGAGTAGAAACTGTATCTGTCTTGTTTTTGCACTAGCCCCCAGCAGCTAACAGAGTTCCTGGCACAGAGAGGTGCTCAATATATATTGAATGAACAAATGAATGACTACACGTACACTAAGTATGTTCTCATTCACTTGAGTTGAAAAAATGGAAGCTTTTAACTGTCATCTTCAGCTTAAAACTGTTAACTGGAATCAGAAAAGCATCATATGTAAGTGTTAAAGTATTAATTATTGGGGCACCTAGGTGGCTCAGTCGGTTGAGCATCAGACTTTGGCTCAGGCCGTGATCTTGGGGTTCGTGTGTTCAAACACCACATCAGGCTGTCTGCTGTCAACACAGAACCCACTTCAGATCCTCTATCCCCCTGTCACTCTGCCCATACCCTGCTCATGCTCGCATGCACTCTCTGTCAAAAATAAACATTCAAAAAATTAATTGAAAAAAATTTAAGTACGAATAAAGTATTTGGAAACTCCCATCAACCAGAGTATTCTAGAATGCATACTAGTTTTAAGGGGAGTTCATGTGATTTCATTGTGTTTCAAGTTGGCCTTAGTGCAGTGCTTTTCCAATATATTGTTAAAGAAACTAGAACACTTACAATTCTTAACTTTCTCTTTTTAAAAAAATTAGGCTTAAGGTATATTTATCTTTACATTTCTATTCAAGATTTAAGAAACAGTTTGCTTTGGGGGTGCCTGGGTGGCTCAGTTGGTTAAGCATCCAACTTCAGCTCAGGTCATGATCTCGCGTTCTGTGGGTTTGAGCCCTGCCTCTGGCTCTGTGCTGACAACTCAGCCTAGAGCCTGCTTCGGATTCTGTGTCTCCGCCTCTCTCTCTCTCTCTCTCTCTCCCTCCCTCCCTCCCTGTCTGTCTCTCTGTCTCTCTCTCTCAAAAATAAACATTGAAAAAATTTAATTAAAAGTTTCCTCTGAAATCAAGTCAAAGTGTCAATGTGTTTTCCAACACAAATTTTGGGATATTCAGTGGAATTCTTAGATTAGCTGCAAATGGTACTTCTAACTGCTCACTTTTAGAATACTGAGTTCATGGGCAAAGTGCTTCCTGGCCATAGGAGTGGCTGACTGGATCAGGAAAGAAGGGTTCTTTGGTCATTTGCCAACAGGATCTGACTTGGAAGAGACACTGTCCGTGAACTGCTCAGTGGGCATTGCTCTTAGTCATTAAGTCAGAGTATATTATCATTTGGAAGCCATAGGCATTTGACACATTTCCTCATATTTTGGAAACTTACAATACCAAAGGAATTGGAACTTCACATTTCTTTGCCAGTTTCCCAGGACTTAATGTGTTAGGGCCAAAAACTGGTGCACAATTCCTTCCATGAGTATCTGGAGAGCAGACACCCAGTTACCTCTGTGATATTCCTCTGTTTCTTTGTGATAACTGTCATCTATTTCTAGCATTTAGGCTATTCAAAACACAAATATTTATTGAGTCTCTAATGTATATTTAAAAGTGTTTCAGTACTGTGGGGAATTTTAAAAGACCCAATAAAAGGTCCTTCTTTTAAAAAAAAAAAATCATTATCAAAATGAAAAAGGCTTGAAATGTTCAGAAAAGTCAGTCACAGTGTAATTAGGAAAGAAACAAACCTTTGAGGTTTTTAATAAGCTATTTTAATTCTGGAATCTGGACAGCAACTAGTTCACTGTTTATGCTGGCTGTGTTTGCTAAGGGTCCTGAGACCCAGTTCAGCTCATCAGGAAATAAGGGTATGATCAGTTATGTGCACTAGCTTTTGAAGTGGGTAGTGATCACATAGATGCCACATATTTCCAATATCTGCCCTAGGCCGTTCATATTTAGTGCAAGTATAAATAAACTCAAAGCATTTGGAAAAGAACTCATAATCTTGTGTATCAGTCTGAGCAATAAAACAAGCAGTATTCCTTTCCACTGGGTCTATGACACCAAGTGAACTATCTGTGGCTCAAGTCTGTTCAGTAATTTATATAAGCTAAATATGTCAATAGAAAAATGACTTAAAAACTCAAGATAAACAGAAGGCCATGGATAGTTGTTTGTTTCAGTAAGGTGTTTCAGCCCAGAGCCCGACGCGGGGCTCGAACTCACGGACCATGAGATCGTGACCTGAGCTGAAGTCGGACGCTTAACCGACTGAGCCACCCAGGCACCCCATGTATTTGTTATATTTGTTTTAAAACATGCTCCCCAAAAGAAATGTTAAAATACTTTCCAGGATAAAGGAGATGGGTATGCTTTACCTAGTAATGTACCTTCGGTTAATATACTTATCATTAAGCCATAAATCATTTTCCTAAAACCTTTTAATTGTGTCAGTTTATTCTAGCAGCTTAAATAATGACCATTGCACTTGACAGATAAGTAGGTAAAAGCTGAAAAATACTTTAATTTGAATAGAAATACGCATCTTGATTTTCAAAATTAATATTTTTTAAGAAGCATTTTGCAATAAATGAAAAAGGTAATCAACATAACGGGATAATCGAAAAGCAGAAGAATGAAAGAGACTGCAAAGTGTACATGAATGCTTCGCATGTAAATGTAAAACTCAGTCTTTTGGCAAATTATTTTCATCTTCCTTGCTCCCCCCCCCCCATCCTTGAAAGTGTTTTTGCCATGACAGAGGGGTTAAAAACAGCAGAATGGGGGCGTGGATTTAGCAAAGAAACTCATGTGAAAATGGAATTGAATTTCCCCTCTGCTCCCTGATGATGTCTTAAGAGGTGTGCGGAAAGTAAAATTGAGCCATTAGCAAAGAGGAGACGAGTTTGACTCCTAGACTCAGAATTTTAGAATTGAAGGGACCAGAGGTTTCATTGTGCAGGAGGACAAGTGACTTGTCCAAGGTCACATAGCTAACTAGGGGCAGGACCAGAGTCTGTACCTCCTAGTCTCCTGTCCACTGTCCTTTGCACAGGGTTAATAATCTATTCTGGAAGGAATTTCCAATACCTTAGGTTTATTATTTATAAAGTAAAGGGTTGCTGTGTATTTTCAAAGGAGCGTTCTGCACCTTAGCTGTTTTTGCCCTGCCCTCATACCCTAATTTTACTTTGACTTTAGTAACCTAAAATTCTTACTGTTTGCTGGCAGTCAGTTTCTATACATCGCCACTTAGTGTAAGAATGTGCCACTAAGAATGAATTGGGAAACATTTTTAAGACTTCTTTAGTCCCTGGCCAGTTTATATGTTCACTGGATTTTCCTTCCATTGAAAACAGTCCACAGATGTTATGTGTACCATCGTCTTCTCATGTAAGGATAATATTTAAGCCAATAACAATTCATGAACTTTTCTGATCATCACCAAAAATGGTTAGCATAGCATCTCGACCTGGACCCAGTAGAGCCTGGTGACTCACACAGGCTTTGACAACAGACTGGAATCCCTGCTTATCCACTTACAGAAAAGCAAACTCTCCAAAACCTTCAGTTTCTTCATTTGCCCAACTGAAATAATAACTACCACCTAGTATGACTATGAGGATTAAACAAGATTAGTACTTAATGCACCATAAATCATAGCTCTAATAAAACTAGTATCCTATATTATAATTCTATTATACATCATATAATTAATATTACTACTATCATAGAAGGATCCATTTAATAATGATCTACGCCATTAAAAATGTGCATTTTCTGTACTAATTTAGAAATCAGTATAATGTGGATAGCTTGGCTTATGACTGCTTTTCGAAAACTCATTTAGAAAAAAGCCATTTTTCCAAAAGTTAAGAGACCGGAGGAACAAGACGCTCCTTTGACTGTGGGCATATGCTTAGTTGATTGTTTGCACAGACAGATGTCTAGTTTACCATTCTTTTGCTCTGGAGGAGGAGCTCAGAGGCAGCGAGCCCACGTTGGTTTCAACAGTGACCATAGCCTCTGCCATAAATACAACTTGGGCAGCAGGGCAGCACAGAACGCGGCTGGCACATACCCGTCTGACTGACGGCCCAAGTCCACCGCGCACCTGCTGAGCCCTGAAAGGTGCGTGGGTTTGTTACTTAGAAAAAGTGTCTTGAAGAGGATTGAAATACTTTCTCCGGGCCACTGTTAATTCATTGAAAGAAAGCATAAAACGTTGTTCGAATTTGATCTTTAAAGAAACAAAAAAGGCAAAGCAATAGGAATTTGGGGAAATTATTAGTTTGTGCCCTTATTCTTCTGACTGATGTTTGCAACACTATTTAGGGCTTTTGAAAAGACATGATTTTTGCCAGCACCCCCGCCTTTAAAAATAAACCTCATCTGGGGCGCCTGGGTGGCTCAGTCGGTTAAGTGTCTGACTTAGGCTCAGGTCATGATCTCATGGTTCCTGGGTTCCAGCCTCTTGTCGGTCTCTGCGCTAGCAGCTCAGCATGGAGCCTGCTTCGCATTCTGTCTCCCTCTCTCTCTGCCCCACCCCGGCTCACAATCTGTCTCAAAAATAAATAAACGTTAAAAAAAAAAAAAATTTAAACCTTATTAGATCACAGGCAAGCTGAACAGTTCTTTAAAAATTCAGCAACTTCTTTTGAGCCCCGCGTCGGGCTCTGTGCCTACAGCTCAGAGCCTGGAGCCTGTTTCGGATTCTGTGTCTCCCTCTCTCTGTGACCCTCCCCCGTTCATGCTCTGTCTCTCTCTGTCTCAAAAATAAATAAACGTTAAAAAAAAAATTAAAAAAAAAAAAATTCAGCAACTTCTGATGCTCCCCTCTCAAAACACAGGCCAGTATCCCTACACATTGGAGGCAGATTCTGGAGCAGATTCTCTTTGGGGGCAGGGAAATACTGCAACAGTAATGCTGGGCATGGAAAGTGTGGCTCTCACCTGGGAGCTTGACAGCATTTGGCAAACAATTAACTACTCTTTGCTATACCCCTGGCCAGGTTAAGAAGTGCTTTTATGCTCAGTAACAGAGGGGTTAACTAATTGAACTATGCTCTGTGTAGAAGTTGCTTATTGCTTTTTTATTACTTATTTATTTATTTATTTATTTATTTTTGAGAGGGCACAAGTAAGCTAGGGGGAGTGGAAGGGGTGAGGGGAGAGAGAGAGAGAGAGAGAGAGAGAGACAAAGAGAAAGAGGTGGGGCCCATGTTCACCCAAAGTGGGACTCGAACTCATGAACCATGAGATCATGGCCTGAGCCGAAGTCAGATGCTTAACAACTTAGCCAGGTACCCAAAGTTACCTTTTTTTTTTTTTTTTTTTTTTGGAACAATAAAGAAAACTTGGCAAAATGTTTTTTCTAAAGAGAAGGATTTTTCTCTATACTATCTGTTTTCAGAAAGCTGAAAAACAAAAAGTAAATATTAAGATGTATGTGTACCTAATCCTGAAAATGAAACTGTGTTGTCTGTTGCCCAGACTGACCTGTGATCGACACCCTGAGATCGTCTTCTTGTAGTTTGTTAGCAGTACCTGACGGAACACGGGAAGACAACCATATCAAACTTGGCGTCGGTAGGCTCCCCATTCTGCTCCCTCCACACCCCTAGCCTCCACTATGGAGTAAGAACAACTAAAAGGAATCTGACAGTAGACAAGGCAAGTTTCGTGGAACCCCCCCTAGCCCCTGGTCTTTCCCATGTGTTGCAGAAATACTGAAAGGGAGAATCGAAAAAACTATCCCCTTTTACTCATAAATAGTAAAAGTTCAACAGAACAAAATAAACCGCTCTTATGACTTTATAATGAGCCCCTTTTAGCATGGCAGCCTGTATGATCTAAAGATAGTCCAGATGCTTTCATTAACTAAATTTGAAATATTCAACTGAATATGCATCAGATTCAACCTGGTGTCATATCTCATTAAAAACATGAGGCCTGATACAAACTGTCCTGAAATGCTTGATCTAATCTCTACCTAAAGAGGATCTGAGTTTGCAACTCGTTGGAGTCAAATTACAGAGTCCCCAACATAGTGGGCTCATTTATTCTAACTGGCACAGAAGCATTTTGTTGCTATAGCTGGAGATGTGATGAGGAAGGGCATCTTAACTGCTTTGGAAACCATTAACTCCCCGTATGCTGAAATTGGAGTCTGAACAGAGACAGCCTGATCTGCCCTCCCCCCATCTAGAGAGGGAGTCAGTATTGCCACCCTCGGGGGGGCCCCTGGGGCCAGTTCCAGAGAGGCTAAGAGGGCCCTCAGGATAAAAATTCATATAGGGAGTGATCTGTTCCTGGATGCCTATAGGAAAGAGTTTATGGGGTAAGAAAGCATATGTGGCAAACAAAATTGATTGTGTACACACACACACACTCCTTTATCCTTCCTAACAGTACAATCTTGACCAAGAATTGGAGGAAGATGCTTTATCACAGTGCAGGTGGACTGGTCCAGTCATGAGCACACAGAACCACTGCAGCCAGTGAGCAGCAAGGAAACACCTATGGTGAAGTTTAAGAGGAAATTTTTCTCCCCTGATGGAAGGAAACCCCCTTTTCTGCCATCCTTTTGCCTTTGATGTAAGGATTCGATGGGTGGAGCTACAGTAGCCATCTTGTGACCATAAGGAAAAGACAAACTACCAGAGCCAGAAGGAAAGGAGCTACTGAGCCCAGGTCGGCACTGCCGGACTCTTCTTATTTCAACCATCACCTTTTAGGTGTTCTGTTACTTGATCCCAAAGTATCCCTAACTGACAAGGGTATCTTTCGAATTCTTAGCATAGGGTTCTGGGTGATTTCTTCTATGTGCTGCCAGAGAAATTTGGTCAAAATGTCTAACAAAGTTACTGATTGCTGAAGACATACCCAGAAACACTGAGCCCTAAGCTGCATAGAACTCTAAGAGGGCCAGGATAGAAGCTACTTCTGCTCAGAGAGGGGACAGATGCAGAAATGTATAAGGCAGCACCTCCACCAAAGACCATATTGTAGACCTCTGTGAATACCTGTCCAGTGTCCAGGCTAGAACTGACGCCTCCATGAGCATCACTATTAATATTGAGATCAGAGTGGAAAATGAGTTGTAGAAAACAAAGGACCTCCTTACAGAACTGTGGATAGAAACTCTTAGCCAGATACATACTCATTTGGGGATGACCCCTCCCACTACCTCCTCTGCTCCCCAACCCCACCAAACCACCGTTTTTACTGAAAGATTCAAATGAATACATTAGCTAAATTTCCCTTTGTATCCTTGCCACCACATCTAAACTGTTACAATGGCCAGCACTGCACCTAGTACGCTGGGCATTTAACAGGCACCTGATTCAAACAGGTATGATGACTACAAAAGGAGAGATGGGGCCTAGTCACGAGGCCCAGCAGTGCTGGGGCCAGACGCCTGGCTTCCAATCCTAGAACCAACTCTCACAAACCATCTGGGTCAACAAGTTACTCAGGCTTCTCGGCCCCGACTGCTTTATCTATAGCAAGGACTATACGTTCTTGCTGCCTATGAGTTGCAAAGATTAAAGCGTGTCCTATATGTTGAGTACTTCTAACAGGACCTGGCTCCTAGTATACACACAATAAATGTTAACCATCACTATTACCCCTTCTCCAAATGGGGTCATTGAGGCTCACAAAGGTTAAGTAACTCATCCCAGTTTCCCAGCCAGTAAGTAATAAAATGGTCTCAAAAGGTCTAATTTAAATAACATGGTTATAATTTATCTTTTATGCTCTTTTAGAATATGGGATAAATATTATTAGTGCTCACCCCTATTGGATTCTCCTTCACTTCTCGAATGCACAGCAGACTACACTTTCCAGCCTCCTCACGATTTCACAGGGCGATGCTACCAATCCTGGCTGAGGAAAGGTGAGCAGATGAGCTGTCAGTGAAAAGCCCAGAAGGATGCTCCATTCTCCCTCTTATGCGGCTGTCCAACCCAACCAAAGTTCCAGAGGTTGAGGCTCCACCGTCAAGGGCTCTGAGAGACTAAGTGGAGCAACCCATCCACATACAACCAACACCACTCAAGAAGAGCCAGAAATAAAATAAACACTCATGTTCGGTCACTGAGATTTGGGGGCTAGCCTATCTCAACAGGTAGACCAAATCTCCAAAGTTGTATAACAAGAGCATTGGCTTAGTATTGCATTTAATTAATATGACATTATTCCAGTAATTGGTAATTTGTGGCGGAGAGGGGAGTCATCTGACATAACGGTGTTATAATGAGCCAGAAGAAAAAGTTCATGAACATGCTCCCTTTGGTAGCACATATACTAAAATTGGAACAATGCAGAGAAGATTAGCATGGCCCCCGTGCAAGGATGATGTGCAAATTCATGAAGCTTCCATATTTTTAAGAGACTCATAAATATGGAGAGCAAACTGAGAGTTACTGGAGGGGGTGTGGGAGGGGGGATGGGCTAAATGGGTAAGGGGCACTAAGGAATCTACTCTTGAAATCATTGTTGCACTATACGTTAACTAATTTGGATGTAAATTTAAAAAAAAAATTTTAAAAATAGGTAATTCCGTGCAGTAAAAAAAATTATAAAATAGAAAAAAAAGTTCATGAACATTGTTCTACAGCTTAATTTTCTATTACACGTAATAATCATGCTGCAAACCTACAAGACAAAGATAAATAATTATGAATTTTAGGAATAAAATAGCTCATAATTTTAGTACTTTAGAAAGCCTTATATTGTTGCTTCACATTTTCTTCAGGATATCAGGGAAAAATCTATTGTGAAAATTATCATAGTCTTTTGGGTTTTCAAAAGAAAAAATTGGATTTATTTTCCCTAGACCTAGAACATTTGAATAGAAAAATTTGAATCTTAAAAATACATTTATCTTCTAAAGACAGGGTTAAGAAAATGAAATCATAAGCTACAGACTAGAATAAGATACTTTCTAATCCTATCTGACAAGAACTTGTATCCACAATATTTGAAAACTCTGAAAAGTCAATACTAAGAAAACAAAGAATTCAATAAAAAATTCGGAAAAGGGGGCACCTGGGTGGTTCAATTGGTTAAGGGTCCGACTCTTGGTTTTGGTTCAGGTCATGATCTAGAGGTTTGTATGTTCAAGCCCCCTATAAGGCTCTGTGCAGGCATTGCAGAGCTTGCTTAGGATTCTCTCTCTGTCTCTCTCTCTGCCCCTCCACTTGCACTTGCGTGTGCTCTCTCTCTCTCGCTCTCTCTCTCAAATAAGTTTGTTTATTAAGTTACTTATTTAAAAAAATAATCTTGAAAAGATTTGAGCAGTCATTTAACCAATGAAGAGATGTGCTGTAAAAGCACATGAAGGGATATTTGGCCACACTCATTAGGAAAATAGAAATGAAAATCATACGAAACACCACTATACACCTAATAGAATAGCTCCAAAAAATTGACATTACTAAATATAGAGGGATGATGTGCAGTAACTGAAACCTTTCTACGTTGCTGGTGGGAGTGCAAAACGTTATAGCCCTTGGCTGAATAATTTGACAATTTCTTGAAAAATTACGTGCATACCACATAACTCAGCAATTCTACTCCTAGACATTTACCCAAGAGAAATGAAGACCTGTGTTTTCACAGAAACCTCTTTACGATCATTTGTAGCAACGTAATTCATAATTGCCAAAATTTAGCAACAAACCAAATGTCAATAGCTTAGAAATGGGTAAGCAAACTGTGGTACGTCCATCCAGTGGAATACTACTCACCAATAAAAAGGATCCCACTACAGATGCACACCACAACATGGATAAATCTGGAGAGAATTCTGTTAAGTGAAAGAAGCCAGATCTAAAAGATGGTATACTCTATGACTCCATTTATATAATATTCTGGGAAAGGCAAAACTCTAGGGACAGAAATCAGTAATATTGCTGGGGCGATTAGGGTAGAGGGGAGGAAATTGGCTACTAAAGGGGGCATGAGAGAGCTTTCTAGGATGTTGGAAATATTCCTTGCATTAATTGTGGTGGTTGTACACAGTATGAATTTGTCAAATTCGTAGAACTGTACACCTAAAAAGAGAATCTTTTGGTCTTTGGCTCTTTGTAAATTACACCTCGATAAACAACAAAAAAACAGGGGTGCCTGGGTGGCTCTGTTAAGTGTCCAACTTCAGCTCAGGTCATGATCTCACAGTTCTTGAGTTCGAGCCCTGCGTCAGGTTCTGCGTTGACAGCTCAGAGCCAGGAGCCTGCTTTGGATTCTGTGTCTCCCTCTCTCTCTGCCTCTCCCCCACTCATGCGCTCGCTCGCTCTCTCTCAAAAATCCATAAACATTAAAAAAATTTTAAAACAAATAATTTTTTAAAACAGGTAATAATTTGAAATGAGCTTGTTCTCCAAATGTTGGTAACATTCTGAAAGTTGGTAAGTTAAGCTTCTTCCTGATTCAACTTACTAACTACAAAATATTAAGTATCTTATCAATACTAACTCTACTTGAAGTATGTATATATTGTTATAAGTCAAAATTTAGAAGGGTAAATCACATTCAAGCAAAAAGAAGCAAAAATAGATCTTGCTTCATAGATCTACACAAAGTATTCATTCAACATAGCTGAACAAATATTGGGGTGCATATAGTATCTCAGAATCTGTAAAATGGTCAGCTTTGCAAATTTTAAAGGACCCTGGTACCCATATTGGATCCCCAAATCTTTGTTACCTTAAAGGACGTTAGAAAATGACTTAATGATTTTCTATCTTAGAATAATACCTGGTAAAAATAAGCACATAGTGTTAGTTATTTTATCATTTAAATTTCTTCCAGTCACTATTATTATGCAAGTAGTTGGCTTTGTTAATTGCTTACCCAACAATCATA
Organism: Panthera onca; assembly: GCF_046562875.1. Taxonomy (NCBI): domain Eukaryota; kingdom Metazoa; phylum Chordata; class Mammalia; order Carnivora; family Felidae; genus Panthera; species Panthera onca. The sequence continues at coordinate 65,778,562 of NC_138344.1, read as the reverse complement.
TGCCAGCACCACCATACAAGTCCTTTCTACCCCAATGTTACTTTTGTTCAGGTGTCCACTGTCCTGTAGATAGCCATATACTTCCTCAGGAGAGGAGAACCCTAGTCTCAGCCCCAAGAGACACATCATGATTACTCGAAGCCATTTATGGCATCCCCTCCCTCCCCGTTCTCTGACCAGTGACTGGTGTAGTCATGGGTATATGATGCAATTGAACCAAAGAAGATGAAGAGAAAGTCTGCCGAAGAGTTTGGGGAAAAGGTCTTGCTTGCTGATCAAGAATTACAAAAGAAGAGGGGTGCCTGGGTGGTTCAGTCGGTTAAGCATCCAACTTCGGCTCAGGTCACGATCTCACAGTCTGTGAGTTCGAGCCCCGCGTCGGGCTCTGGGCTGATGGTTCAGAGCCTGGAGCCTGCTTCCGATTCTGTGTCTCCCTCTCTCTCTGCCCCTCCCCCATTCATGCTCTGTCTCAAAAATAAATAAAAACGTTAAAAAAAAATTAAAAAAGAATTACAAAAGAAGAAACCTTCCCTCTTCTACTGGTTGTGGTTATATCTGGTTGAGATGCACAAACTACCATAGCCATCTGGCAACCAGGAGCAGTGCCAGACTGCAGACAAGCCAACTCACGGAGACTGATGAGGCAGAAAAATGGAAAAAATCTAGCTCTGGTGACATCACTGAATTCCTGAATCAGTCTTAGAACGGCCCTACCTCCACACTTCCTGTTATCTCAGCTAACAAGTTTCCTTTACTTTTGAAGCCAGTTGAGTCAGACTTTTCTGTTATTTGAAGTCAAAAATATGACTAATATATCTATGTACAGCAAATACACTGTTTTCCATTACAAGAGGAGGGAAAGCTAAGATCACAGAAAAGGAAGTAGGGTATTCCACATTTGTTTTTTTTAGACCTTGAGCATATAGATTTATTTTTGTTGACTAAAAAAATGGATGAAGTTCTAACCTTAAATGTTGATAAAAGATTAAACTGGATGGTGGGGTATATGGGAATTCAGTGCTATCTTCACAACTTGTCTGTAAATCTAAGACTAACTGTGAAAGTTTTATTTGAAAATAGGGATAAAAATAGCAGTAGATAGGAGCATCTGGGTGGCTCAGTCGGTTAAGCTTCCAACTCTTGATTTCGGCTCAGGTTAGGATCTCCTGGTGCATGGGATTGAGACCCACAATGGGTTCTGCACTGATGGAATGGAGCCTGCTTGGGATTCTCTTCCCCTCTGTCTGCCCCTCCCCCCACATGCTCATGGGTGCACTCTCTGTCTCTCCCCAAAATAAACATAAATAACAGTAGATAAAAATGGGCTTTAAAAATGAGAGATTAATTTGCATAGTAATAGTTCAAACATGAGCAACTTCTATGGCAAAATGTCTTTACTTACATGGTCATCTCCATACAACTTCCTATGGAGCTAAGGCACCTCCTAAAAATGTGTAGGAGAACAGGAATCACTGTGTCCATTCAATAGATAAGAAAACAGCTCTACTAGCGCAGTAAAGTGACATGTTAATTGGAGACAAAGCCAAGAATAGACCTGGCCTCCCACAAAGGCAGTTTGCTTTTTCCTCTCTTCATGCACTTGACATGGCTTGGCTTGACTGACTTGGCATGACCTGACTCTTAGACAAAAGCTCCCGGGCAAAGAAAATTTTCAATTTGGTGGAAACTATTCAGGCAATCAGGTTACAGAGGAATAATTCATATGCTATGAGGTGAAGAATCTAATTTTTCTCTCAACTTTTCAAGACCCAAACAAAACAAACCGTAACTAGAAAATCAGTGTGTCGAGCAAATGACTGCTGCTCTCTCAAACATCCCGAACACCTTGACTTTCACCAAACTTTAGCAACTTAGAGTACACTAGAATTCAATAAAAATGCCCTCTATATATCTTTAGTTCTTAAGAAAAGCTAATCCTATTTATTAAAATACATTTATAAACAACGGGCAAAACTTGCATATATTCTGCTTTCAACTCATCTCTTAATACAAAATATTCTCATTCTGAAAGGCATTAACTTAAATTTCTCTACATGAATTATAAGTAGGGTAAAGTACGAGCTGAATTAGTGAGAGTACAACTGAATCACTGATAGACTGTATGAAGTCTTTCCATAGTGTCCTACTGGAGAGGAAAGTCTCTTTTGACTTATAATAAACTCTGCTTTTTTTTTTTTTTTATCTGCCAGGAAGGATGTGAAGGAAAATTAACTCTAGAATATTAATAACTTGATTCAACAGAAACTAGTAGATCATATCTGTGACCGTAGAGGGCTCTCTGTGCGTTTCAAGGAGAAACAGCAGCAACTGAATTGTTCGTTCCCCTCAAAAAGTATATTGATGGAAGATTGATCAGCGACAGCAGAGCCTTGCTATTGACACACCTCATGGTCCGTGATCCAGCCAGTAGACTCATGAGTGGGACACATTCATCCCAGACGATAAGTATATCGGAGCCTCTAGTTTTTAATCTCAAAAGAGAAAAACTTTATTTTACTAATACTTAATGTATTGTACTGATATTGTTCAACATTTTACCATATATATAAATGATTTGTACATAAATACACACAGTTTAAGAGCACACATTATTTTCCCTAATAGCAATATATGATCAATACCAGCAGAGATCCTTAAGTACCATCGATGAGTGTCCACAATCATTTAATACAAATTACACACTGATTTTGACATGTCTCTCTCCAAATATATTGATCTGTTATGTCTTAAGTACTTCCAAGGGACATACTCACTCTCCAGATGTTTGGTTTCAATTTGTCAGCAACATATGATTATAGTATAGGCACCATAATCACAGAGAGCATTCAGTAGTTGAAGTATGATATGCCCTTTTGCAATTGCCTAGGCATGGCATTTGGAAATTAGTATACTATAGGACTGAAGAGTTTAAAAAAAAAAAAAACAAAAACAGCCAGGTGATTTTTTTATTAAGTTCACTACTTTTAAATTTCTCAGATCACACTGGTCATTATCCTATCCACTGGTCAGTATTTGCACGATGGCACATACAAAAATGAAGAGACAGAAAATAAGTAAATCAATAAATGAATACATCAACTTTCAATAGTGATAAGTGCCAGGGGAAAAAGAATAGGGAGATGTGACAGCAATATGGTTGGGAGAAACGGCACTTGAGATTATGTGCCCAAAGAAGGTGACCTACAGCAAAGGCCTAAATGAGGAGAAGGAGCTTCTTCTGTAAAACTCTGGGACTGAGCATTCCACACAGAGGGTAAAGGTCCCAAGACATGAACAGTCTTGCCTGTTTGAAAATGACAAATAGGTCTGTGGCTGGATATAGTGTGCACAGAGGGACAGGGAAAAACATAGACTGGGGCAAGACTGTGTGGTGAGGTGTTGAGATATCACGGGGTTGGTTGAAAGCCATTGGAAGATACTAAGCAGACAACTGACATGATCTGATTAAAAGATTACTCTGGCTGCTGTGAGGAAATAGGTTTTAGGGGAAAAGAGAAGATGCAAAGACTGGGCAAGTAGCAGGATTACTCACAATATTCAAAAGGTGGAAGCAACCCAAGTGTCCATTAGTGGATGAATGGACAAACAAAATGTGGTGTTGACGTGCTTGGGAATACCATTCTGCCTTACACAGGAAGGAAATTCTGACACATGATACAACCTCGATGAAACTTGAGGACATGATGCTAAGTGAAGTAAACCAGTCACAAAAGAAAATATTGTATGATCTTATTTACATGGAATATGTAGAAACCTGTCATAGAGAAACCTATGTAGAAACATATGTAGAAACCTCTGTCATAGAGACCGAGGGTAAAATGATCCTGCCAGAAGCTATAGGTAGGAGTGAGTGGGAACTTATCTAACAAGTACACAGCTTCAGTTTATGAAGATGGAAAAGTTCTAGAGACGGATGGCAGTGATGGCTGTGCGACAGTGTGAATGTACTTAATGCCACCAAACTATACGCTTAAAAATGGCTGAAGTGGTAAACTTTATGTATGTTAACCACAATAAAAAAAATTAGGAGATAAAAAATAAATAACCAAAGAATGATGGTAGCTTGGACGAGAGCCATAGAAGTAGATAGGTAAAGTTATAGTTTGGAACCAGGACATAGAAGACTTGTGGATTGGACAGGCAAGGAGAAACAGTAAGAAGAAAAAACAACTCAAGAATTATTTGTAGGGTTTTTACTTGATCACGTGGTTAGATGGCAGTACCATTCACAGAGGTGAAGATGGCTTGTGATGGTGGTGAAGAATGGGACGGGGTAGAAAACTAGAGGTCCGATTTGGATGTATTAGGTGTGAGGTGCCTACTAGGATATAATCAAGTTGCAGGTGTCAAGCTGATAGGTCAATGTTTTGTCTGGAGGTCAAAGGGAAGCCAGGGCTGTAGATAGGACTCTGAGAGTCATTAGTATGTCAAGCCCTAAGACGAGCATGTAGGTAGAGAAGCTGACCTTGCCATTCATTACACTTGGCTCCAAAATTCACAACATATTACATAATCCAAGAAAGTTGAATAGCTTTGAACATAAAATACTCCAATGATTTCTCATATGACAAGAGAAAGTTGAGAATAAAGCCAAGTTCTCATGAAAGCCCCTAAAGAATTCTTCACCCTCCCCACTATTATGTGCCTATGTATAACTGCTTATGGTCTTAGAGGTTTCTTCCACCTGCTCTGTAGTCCTCAGTACTGCCTTGTGATGATAGAAAACTAACATCTACATAATAAGAGTTAGCTCACACATATGGAAGATGTTCCAAGGTGGAGGACATACCATAATTATTTGTATCACCGATTAGAACTCTTGCAATGCCCTACACATAACAGACGCTCAATAAACGTTTTGATTAATGGACTCATACGTTAGGGAGACAGGTCTGATCCTCTTCCAATAAGGAGGAAAACAGCAGGATAATCTGTGTTATTGACTCATAGTTGCAATTACTGACCATTCTTTTTGGGGGCAGCATCCTGCTTTTTTGCATAAATTGCTTAGAAAAAAAAAAGCCTAAACTATTCAAATGAAACAGCAGATTTCAAAGGTCAATGTACTTCTTCACTGTGAACTGAATATGTCTGGCACATTAGGAGCTTGGAAGTTTACTCATTAGTAATGATTTGATTTAATTAAAACTATTTCTGATCATCAGGAAGTGTGGGCATGAGAACCTCTATGAATCAATGCACCTCCTACTTGACATCAGGTCAAAGCAGGTCAACAGCAGCACTCATCATTCACACTCATTCATACAACAAACATGGCCATGTACATACCCATTAGACTCACCCTTAATTCTCAAGTAACTCATAATTATGTTCATGGGCTAGTTTCCTCCTATGCAGTGAGAAGAGGCAGAGACATTTTCAGGATCATTGTGCCTGTGGATGGGACACAGGGTAAAAACAAAGTTTACTCCAAGCCAGAATTTATTAAGTTGGAATCTTTTAACTATCACAGGGTATAAAAATTTGTGGGTAAATAATAGGTTATTAGATGACTAGAAGATTCTCCTAATCTCAAGATTAGGATGGTGACTTTATGTCAAAAGCAGTTGTCTTACCAACAGCATTGAAACATCTAGAGAAGGAAGTTGCCCTTCAGAAGGAGAGTGGCCAGACTGGAGGCTGGAGAACGGGGAGTCAGAAGGCGAGCAGCTGGCTGTGAGTAGCCAGCAGTGCCGAAGGCTGGAAGGTCAGGTTCCCGGAGTCAGCCCACTGTGTTCCAGTGGTGGATTTTTGCCCATGAGTGTGGATGCAAGACCACTGAAATTTGAATCACACAGCTAATCTCCATTGTTGTGATTTCGTACATAGGAGCATCTTTCTCATTACAATTTGGATTCTCATTTCTAGTTCTCTTTGCTGTTGAGAAAACCAACCTTGTCTGGTCTTCTCAGGATTATATTTTCTATTTTAATTAGGTAAAATGGCATCTAGTTTGTATATTAGGCTCATGTGAACTGGGTTCGTTACATTGCAAGAAATGGATCCATCTTGAGGTGCTGACTACATGCCATTTCGGAGCCTGCAGATCTGAGGGCTCTACTGTAAATGCATCAAGGAAAGTGAGAAACTATGAGGCTTTTGGGCAGACAGCCACCCAACCTCCCCACATAACACCGCTAACTATGGCATAGTTGAACTTTCAAGCCCCAACAAATCTCCCTGGAAATTTTGGTGTGAACAATCTTACCATGCCTGTTAGTAATACTTCTTCACCTTGACAACTTTTTTATTCCTCCACAGATTTTTTGAACTGTTGCGGTTTTGTTTCATTTTGCTTTGTCAGGCATAAACGGAAGAAAGGAGTCATAATTTCTGTTGGACCTTGAGTTTTGTTTCGGGCAGATAAAGGAGGCTTTTTGCGCCTGACACACAAACCTTAGGCACAGGGTCCCAACTCCTGCATGTGTCCCTGTAGATTCGTGAGAGTCATGACCTCCACTCCAAGAACTTGGGAAGAAAGAGCAGTGAAAGTTGTTGACATTCCGCCTCGCAAAAAGCTAAAAGCATGAGTAAGATATCTAGAGCCTATAGCTTGAGAGGTCACGTAAATGTGATCTGGCAGAAACAAACCAGCCTACATCTATGGATTTGTGAGTGGGTATTTCTAATGAGACCTGTCAGATGCTTGTTACCACAAAATAAATGCCTTTCGGCTGCCTTTTTTTTTTCTTCTGATTTAAAAGCAAGCAAAACTGTAACACAATTCTTGAACAAATTTTGAATGATATCATCCCTGCTAATGCTGGGTGTTTGTGTTTTGTTTTGTTTTTACAATTCAGTTCATCACTGCAGGCAAATCAGTCTCTCATTCATAAATTCTGATTGTCAAAACAATGTACATGATCGTTAATCATAATGTAATATATCTTGAAAAGCAATCATAACATAAAAGAAGACTTTGTCTTACATAAAGGACAGCCTATTACGATCTATTTTAAAGCCAATCGCTGATTGGCTATTCACTAATTTGTTGATATGAGCAACAAAATTTTATTTTGGAATCCCTCAGGATTTTGGTGGCCCTGTAGTGTTACAGCTACATTTCTGAGTTGTCTTTTTATCTTCTTCTGGTTTTGGTACTTGTGGCTCTTTAGGTAGGAAAATTTAAAACTTTATCTAAACATATTCCTGTTTAGAATTTTTAAATGTTACATGAATGAATCCCATGAGAATATACAGATCATTATTTGGCGTATGAACTGGAATTCCTAGTTGTAAACCAAAGAAGCAAATACTGGTTGACTTAACCAAAAGAGAACGGACACTGTGTTAGTTTCAAAGTTTTGTTTGTAACAAAATATTATAAATGAGGTGGCTTAAAACAACAGAAATGTGGGGTACCTGGCTGGCTCAGTAAGTAGAATATACAACTCTTTTTTTTTTTTCTTTCCTTTTTTTTTGAGAGAGAGCATGAAAGCAGGGGAGGGGCAGAGGGCAAGGAGGAGACAGAATCTCAAGCAGGCTCCATGGCCAGCACAGAGCCCAATGTGGGGTCAGCCTCATGACTGTGACATCATGACCTAAGTGGAAATCAAGAGTCAGTCGCTTAACCAACTGGGCCATCCAGCTGCCCCAAGCATACAACTCTTGATTTCAGGGTTGTAATTTTGAGCTCCACGTTGGGCATAGAGTTACTGGTTTTTAAAAGGTGGGGGGCACCTGGGTGGCTGAGTCAGTTAAACATCTGACTTTGGCTCAGGTCATGATCTCTCACAGTTTGTGAGTTCAAGCCCCACATCGGGCCTCTCTACTATCAGCACAGAGGCCACTTGGGATCCTCTGTCCCCCTCTCTCTCTGCTGCTCCCCCCATATATTCTCACTCTCCCCTGTTCTCAAAAATATGTATAAAAATAAATAAAACAAAAATTTTAAAAATAATTAAACCAACAGAAATGTATTGTCTTCCAGTTCTGATGGATGTAAATCCAAAATTAAGATGTTAAGAGTGTCATATTCTCTATCTTAAAGGATCTAGGGAAAATGCCTTCCTGGTTTCTTCCAGCTTCTGCTGATCCCCAGAAATCTTTGACATTCCCTGGCTTATAGATGGATCACTACAATCCCTTCCTCCATTGTCATAATGGCATTCTCATTGTATGTCTGTCTCTTCTCATGACAATACCAGTAATATTGGGTTAGGGTCCACCCTAAATCCAGTATGACATTATCTTAACTTGCTTATATCTGCAAAGACCCTATTTCCAAATAAGGTCACTTTCACAGGTACCAAGAAATAAGGACAGTCTAATAATATTAAGTCCAGAGGACTAAGATACAGGAACATATTTGTTACTACATGCTGCTGAGATGTACGATGTACAGTCTTTCATCAGTCATTGTGTTGTTACCCAACTCCTCCAAGAGTTAACAAGACTGTGCATCTGAATGGCCAGCCAAGTTTGTGTCAAACATGACCCACACTTGGCAGAATTGGGGCAGGAGACTCTGTCCCCTTCAGCTTCTGTACTGTGAGGACATACCAGAGTTAGTCCCCAAGAGGGAAGGGATGAATCCCCCTGAAGAGCCAGATGCTGTTAGAAAGACGGAATATAGTCTGAGCTGCCAAGGACTTCTACATCATACTTACATAGCTGCTCACAGATGAGGTGTGACCAAAAAAAAAAAAACAAAACACCAACAAACAAAACAACAATAACACACACACATACACACACACACACACACACACACACACACACACACACAGAAAAGGATTCTGGAAGTGCACCACAGTTTGTCTACATACCTTCAAGATAGACAAGAAATCAGATACACAAGTCCAAAACACTTGTGTAAAATCTTTGGGCTCAGATGTCTTTCAGAATTGAGAACTTTTCAGATTTTAGAAAGATAATGTAGTATACAGATCATATACTATTCAGGGTATGCAACAGCATCCCATAATCAAATGCATAAACATTTCTGTAGTGAATTTTTTGAATGTTCACACTAAAGGATAGAAAAGACCAAAAATAGCCTCAGGTCAGTTTAGGTCAGGTTTAAGACCTAAATGAGGTTGGGTCTGATCAAGTTTGCTATTTTTTTAAAACGGGGGTTTTCAGAACTTTGTGTATTCCAGAAATACAGGGGATGGTAGACTATCCTTTTTTTTTTTTTTCCTGACCTTCACAAATTTACAAAATCTAAACAAATCCGAATGAAATGAAACAAAAAACATTCCAGGTAAATCTACTACAGCCTCCAGCTGTACCTGTGAACTCTCAATCTCAAATCTGCAATCACAATCTGCTCTATAAACTTCTAGTCTATTAATCTCCTATAATCTACAACTAGAATACAATCTCAGTCTATAACCAGTGTATAGTCCTGTAGCTTTGGGTTCATAACAGTCACAGAAGGAAAGGGAAAATGTTCTGAAAAGGGGCAATTCTCTTCCAACTAGGTCTAACCTGAGAATATATTCATGCCATACACAGTTCAAATGACAGTTACATATCTTCATATCAATTGCATTCATATCTATAATGATAAAAATTTAGAGGCCTGTGGTAATTGGTCTGTGAATTATCGTCATTTTTTTCCTCAAACTATAACAAAGAAAGTAATCTCTTTAGGTGATCTTCATCTGCAATTTTACTCTATGAACATAAGCACTATATGGAAAAAGGGAGAATAAATTATGCCCAACATCAAAATGGTTTGATTTTTCTTAGTTGTGCTTTGGTTTTGTCCTGCCTAGAGTATAAAAAGACCCAAGACACGAAGAAAGAATTATGGTTCCTCTTTGGGACATAAATGTTAACAAAAGCTGTTTTAAAATGTGTGAATTACTAAGTGAAATGGAGAAAGCTGAGATAAATAATGTATCAGGTTCGTGGATCAGAAGATCTACCATTGTTAAGATATCAGTTCTCACCAAATTGATCTACAGATTGAATGTAACTTTAAGCAAAATCCCAAGGGTTTTTGTTTGTTTGTTTTGGTCTTGGTTTTTAGAAATTGTTGATTCTGAAACTTACACAGAAATGCAAAGGACCTAGAATAGCCAAGACAATTTTGAAAAAAACAAAACTGAAGAACTATTATAACTGATGTAAGACTTAGCATAGAGCTCTAGTAATCAAGGGAGTGTGAAAACTAGGCATATAAATCAGTGGAACAGAATAGAGAGTCCAGAAATAGACATCATATATGTCAAACGAGTTTTGACCAAGATGCAGAGGTAATTCAGTGGAGAAACATAGCTATTTCAAAAAAATGGTGCTGGAATAAATACATATTTATAAGGAGAAGGAAATTCATTCAGACCCCTGCCTCACACCATATGCAAAAATTTACTCAAAATAGATCAGAAATCTAAATAAACATAAAAGATAATCTACAATTATTTAATAAAAAAAAATTGTGTGACTTTGGCAAAGATTTTTTCGAACACAGAGTATGGATTGTGAAAAGAAAAATGATAAATAGGATTTTATCAAAATTAAAAACCATTGCTCTTTGAAAGATACCACTAAGAAAATGAAAAGGCAAGGCACAGACTGGTAGAAAATATTTGCAGAACGTGCATCTGAAACAGGCTTATATCCACAATATATAAACATCTCTTACAACGCAATAATAAGACAACTTATTTTAAAAGCTGAGCAAAAGATTTGAACAGAAACGTCACAGAAGAGATGATAAGCGAATGGCCAATATGCACAAGAAGAGAGAATCAACATCATGAGTCATCAGGAAAATGCAAATTAAAACCACAAAATAGGCACACGCACTAGAACAACCAAAATTTTAAAGACTGGCAATATCAAGGTTTAGCAAATACCACTTTGGCACAGTTTCGTTATTTCTTAAAATGTTAAACATACACTTACCCTATGACCCAGAAATTCCGCCGTTGGGTATTTATCTAAGAGAAATAAAAACCTATGTCAACACAAAGACTTGTACGTGAATAGCTAGAGGAACTCTATTCATAATAGTCAAAAGCTGGGAATGATCCAAATGTCCATCAACAGGTGAATGGATAAATAGTTACATATCCATGTAATGGAATACTATTCAGCAATAGAAAAAGAATGCACTATTGATACATGCAATCTCTTGGATAAATCTTGAAAATGTAATACTTACTGAAAGAAGTCAGACATAAAGAAGTATGAATCCAATTCACATGAAACTCGAGAATAGAATGCTCTTTGGGAACAGGGCACGATTGAGTGGGAAGGGGGCCCAAGGGAGCCTTTTGGAGTTCTTTTTTTCAGATTGTGCTGGTGATTACATGGAGTGTCATTGGTCAGAATTCATTAAACTTGACACTCAAATGGAATCATTTACATACATTAAAAATGAAAACTCCTCGGAGTTTATTTTTTTATTTTTATTTTTTTTAATGTTTATTTTTGAGTGACAGAGAAAGAGCGCATGAGCAGGGGAAGGGCAGAGAGAGAGGGAGACACAGAATCCAAAGCAGGCTCCAGGCTCTGAGCTGTCAGCACAGAGCCTGACACGGGGCTTGAGCTCATGGACAGTGAGATCATGACCTGAGCCAAAGTCAGACGCCCAACCAACTGAGCCATCCAGGTGCCCCTAGAGTTTATTTTTAGAAAAAAACTGTACTAACTCTGATCACTGATGCTTTAAGTTTCCAGTGCAAGACAGGAAGGGGCTCTGCTATGTCAATGTCTTGGGTCAATATTTTTCTGATCAATACTGCCATTCTCATCTAAAGTATTTATTTGAAACCTTTGAGAGAAACATTGTTTAGAAACTTCATGGAAGTTAACATACATTCAAGTGAGTTATGTATCATTATCAAAATGAGAAGAAATTTATAAAACTAGTGCCTACGTTTAAAATGAGCATAGAGAAGGACACCTGGGTGGCTCAGTCGGTTAAGTGTCCGACTTCAACTCAGGCCATGATCTCACGGTTCCCGAGTTCAAGCCCCACATCGGGCTCCATGCTGACAGCTCAGAGCCTGGAGCCTGCTTCGGATTCTGTGTCTCCCTCTCTCTCTGCCCCTCCCCCATTCACACTGTCTCTCTTTCCCTTAAAAATAAATAAACATTAAAAGGTTTTTTTTTTTTTTAAATAAAATGAGTATAAAGAGTGTATTAGTTTTCTAAGTTGCTATAACAAAGTATGATAACCTGAGTGGGTTATGGGTTGCTTGAGACAAAAATTGATTGCCTCTGGAGTTCTAGAGTCTAGAAGTCTGACATCAAGGTGTTTGTGGAGTCCTTCCTTGCCTATTCCTAGATTCTGATGGTTAATAGTGATCTTTGGCTTTCCTTGGCTTGTGGCTGTCTAACACCAATCTCTGCCTTCATCATTACATGGCGGTCTTCCTATGTGACTGTCCTCAACATCTTAACGGATTTGGGGCCCAACCTACTCCCTTATGACTTTGTTGTAACTTACCTAATTACATCTATATAACCATATGCCTAAGCTTTGTGCTGGAGACCAGGGTTGCAAAGAACAATAAAGACCCTATTGTTGAAGAATTCAGGTTTCACAAAGGGAAGAGACAAGGAAACGAATACTTAAAATATCCCGTGGAATGTGCAGATAGAGAATTATTCAAAGGTGGCAAGGAGAAGAGTGTAGTGAAGCAGCTTTTCTCTAGAAGGAGGGAGAAAAGGTTTAGGAAACAGATGAATGTTTTCCAGTCAAAGGGATAGCATATCCAAAGCCATGGAAGTGTGTGTGTTGGGGGGAGAATATAGCATGTTCAGGTATTATTAGCAGTTTGAGTGATGGGGTGTTTAGTTGCATTGGGTTATTTTTTTTTTAATTTTTTTTTAACGTTTATTTATTTTTGAGACAGAGAGAGACAGAGCATGAATGGGGGAGGGTCAGAGAGAGAGAGAGAGACACAGAATCCGAAGCAGGCTCCAGGCTCTGAGCTGTCAGCATGGAGCCCGATGTGGGGCTTGAACTCGGGAACCATGAGATCATGACCTGAGTTGAAGTCGGACGCTTAACCGACCAAGCCACCCAGGCGCCCCTAGTTGCATTGGGTTATTAACGAAGGCAGATGAAAAGCGTAGAACAAAAATTGAGGCCAGATAATGTCTTGTTCACCATAGCAGAAATTTAAATGTTAGTTTATGGGAAATAAAAAGCTAGTTAAAAGCTTTTAAGGAAAGAAGTAATAATATTTGTATTTGTAAGCAGGGAATTAATAACCATATTCTTAAGGGAAGACCAAGGCGGCTTAGCTGAACTAAAGCAATGTCAGTAGAACAAGAAAACAAGGGGTGGCTTCCAGAGATGATTAGCAGGGAGAATGAATAGAAATAGTGGCTGGGCAAAAGGGAAAATTCAGTTAAGTGTAGAAGAAGATATGGGAGAGAAAATGATACTTAAGATTTCGCTTATTCATGTTCCTCCTTTGGGAGTGCTTTTGCAGGGAGTAGAAACACTACAACAGGTTAAAAATAGATGGGAAAATGGAAATGAAGAGAAATAAATTGAAGTCAAGATGAAAAGTAGCTCTTTAAATGCATACTATATGATTTATTTAATAACTTGATACGAGACAGATGTGACTTGGAATTTAAGTTTATTTATTTTAAGAGAGAGGGAGAGTGAGAGTGAATCCCAAGCAGGCTCCTCACCGTCGGCCCAGAGCCCAGTGTGGGCTTGAATTCACAAACCGTGAGATCATGACCTGAGCCGAAACCAAGAGTAGAACGCTTAACCGACTGAGCCACCCAGGAGTCCCTTGACTTGGAATTTCTTAATGGCCAGAGCAAAGAAAGAAGTAGTTTCAGTGCAAGATCCACAATGTCCAAAGGGTGAAAATAAGAAAACTGAGAATTCAGCTTTCCATGGCACTGAGAACAGAAAGGAATTTGTCCTGTAGGAAAGGGTCAAGTTTAGCACACATAAAAGAAGAAGAACCAGCACAGGTGAAAATACACAGGCAAATTCAAGAGAGATTGGGTTTGACAATCGAGACTTGGGAATCGCGGCCGTGAGGTATATGTGTTCTTCCACATGTTCCGTTGTTATTACCACAAGAATTTCACTAGCAGAAGGCACATGTGAGAATATTGAAGATTACTGGTAAAAAGCTACAAGTTGAGAAAATTGCCACTGAGTTCTATTTTCAAAAAGGGGGCGCCTGGGTGGCTCAGTGCGTTAAGCGTCTGACTTTGGTTCAGGTCATGATCTCAGGACTGGTGGGTTTGAGCCCCATCGGTCTCTACACTGACAGTACAGACCCTGCTTGGGATGTCTGTCTCCCTCTCTCTCTGCCCACCCCCCTACCCCGACTCGTGTTCATTCTCTCTCTCTCTTTCTCTCTCTCTTAAATAAATAAACATTAAAACTCGTAACTCATAACTCCCTGACTGCAGTTAAGACTGACGAAGCCCCAACCACAATCAACAGCAAAGGTGTGGTCTCATCCCTATTACAGGGAAGCATAACTGAGAATTCTTGTCACTACTTCCTTTAATGTTGTACACGTGTGTCAAGCCCGTTCGATCCTCAACTAGTGACTTCAGAATAAAAGAAGCAATACTCAGTCATGACCAAAACGTTTTTTTCAGATAACTAATGTTCACCATATGCCCATCTCTGCTTTCTTGAAAAGTAAGATACACTTCCATATTTTTTCTGTTGCCGATTTAGAGGAAGAATATGTATGCAAGTGATTTAAAGTCTTGAATAAGTCCATTCCCCTGTTTTGACTTAGAGCTATCAGCCGCACGCACGAAATCAAAATACAGACCTTCAGAATCCATGTGCGTTTTAAGAGACATTTAAGGGAATTCATTACTGCTGTTTAACTTTTTATGCACATCCTTATGGCATCTGCCTAGAATTCCCCAGAAACCACTGGATTCAAATCTTTATCAGTTTCGTATATAGTATCTCTGAAACCATCTGGTTCTTAACAGTTTAGGGGACACAGTGAAGCGAAATCCTGCTAGTTGCTCTGTACCTAAAGTGGTTTTCTCTTTATCAAGTAGAACATAAAGTTTTCACGTTATTTTCTAGTAATCCTTGACTCAGTGATAATAAAGCTTTGGTATATGTCTGCCCTTAGACTGGGCTCAAACTTAGAATTAAAGCACAGAAAAATAATACCCACTTGGCACTGTGCCTTTGTGCTGTGGCAACTAATTTTCAATGTTGCCATCTAAAAAATTCTAGACTAGAAATTCGGCTTCACTCTCACTAAGTAATGAATTTCACAGTCCGCAAAATGATAAGGGAAATACCGGTGTTCCTTGACATCTGAGGTTACTATCCTCTCTCTTTATAAAACAAAATAGGATATTAATAAACAGTTAATTGTACAGGCACAGTGTAGAAAAAATGAATTTGCAAGAAAAGCAGTGTGAATGCTAGATTTTGCTTTCAGGTTCAGTAGATTTTTATCTTGAGTAATAGCTTAAAGGATCAAGCAGCTACTGATTTCATAAGCTTGATCACACACCTCCCAGTAGAAAACAAATTGGCATTCGGAGTTCGTGGATAGAGTGGTATTCAAAGTGGCTCCGTAGTCATTAAAACGGAGAGTTGGTTTTGTGAATGGCGTCAGTGAAAATTTTTTCTCATGTAAAGAAAGCAGTAGGAATAAACTTTGAGTCAAAGGCAAGTTCTTCTGGTCCCTCATCCACAATGTTTATCCCAGTGGGATATGATACAGTCTGTGCAATTGCTATGTTCCACAATAATTATAAAGGGCAATAACATGTGGTATGAATAGAACATGTAACAAAGAACAGCAGTAGATGGTAAAATAAACCACTGGTTATGTCAAAACTAATAACTTATTTACTCATGCAGAGTCAATGAGTTAAGAGGTCAGATGAGCCCCGGTGTTTAAGCCTTACTAATCGTACACGTGGCTTTTCTGGTTCATCATTTTCAACAGTTCCTTCAGAGCCATTTTAAGGATTATGTGAAATTGACTGGATTTCATTAATGGCTTATGTAAGAACATGTGCTCGTATCTTTGAAAGCGCGGTCCAAGGTACTCCATGTAAGCATTTGCCTTTTTGCAGCTTCTGGAAGAGGTGGAGCGTTATAAGAACTCCTGTCATAAATACAGCATTCACTATCACAGAAAACAACATCCATCTTTTTTAGGAATGAAAGTGATTGTACAGTGTGACACCCAAAGCATCTTTAAAATGTTATGTATCATGGTGTACTTAAAAAAAAAAAAAAAAAAACCGGGGCACTTCTCATTGATCTTCCCATTTTACTTTGATTTAAAATGCAGATCTTTTCTTCCTATTGAAATCTTTGCATTTTTATTTATAAACGTATAGGGGGAAAACCCATTTCAGACATATGCAGCCTCATAAATTATGTTTGGTAGTTGAAACAGTATGCACTTATGTCAGGGATTGAACATCCTCCTTTATTAGAATGCTATTTATTGCCACCAGCTGCACAGCTTAGCTAAGAAAGTTCTTGACACCAGCGATTGCTTTTCAGCACCACTGCTTCCGGCTCCTAACAGGGGCTTCTATTTCCAAATGAAGCCACCCCTCTCGAGCTCTTCCTTCTGCCACACAGATACCTCCTGTCATCGTGATGCTGGAGAATCGATGGGGGATGGGACTGTACCCACTCATGCTCTATGATCTCCCAGGCTGTAAATCTCCCATGGCTTGGAGATTTCTTGCCTAATAGCCCTGGCCTGAGAGCTGTCAAATGCATTCAGGGAATCCACCCCACAGTAATGGATTTTTCAAAATTAAGATGTGAATTTAGCTGGTGATCAAAGGGTGTTTCAGAGTCGTTGGCGTGTATTTCAGAAGAGACGGGTGGTGCATATCGCAGTAGACCCTGGCCCTTTATTTTATTACATTTTCCAGCAGGGAAAACTAGACAAAGGTAATTACTCTTCTTCCGTTAAAGACTATGATTACACTTGCATGAACAGTTAACCCTGCTGTTATTTTCTGTGCTGCCTGTGTCAATGGCATCCAGGCCATCCAAGCAGGAAAGGTATAGAAATGGGAGCCTCAGCTCATTTCCAACCGTACAGTAAGTCCACTTTGGAAGGTAATCTTCCGATCCACAGATGTGCATGCCAACACCAGCCCGTTCCATTTTTTGTTGACAGGACCTGTGTCTGTGTCTTCAGCGTGCCAGTTTGAACACTTGCTCCCTTTTTAATGCCTCTGCACATAATTGGGCTCCCGGAGCCCACAGAGCTAACAGCAGCAGTGACAGGGGGAGACCTCCCTCTGTGAACATGGAAATGGAATTTCCTTGCTCTCCTCTAGAAAGGAAATTCCCTCTAGGTCAAGGTTGAGGCTTTCTTCGGTGTGGGGAGGGCAAGCTTACGCAGAAGATACCTTAACCTGTGATCCTGTAGAGCTCTCTTGAAGTGGTGTCAGGCCCTCAAGCCTTCATAAGTAGCAAATTTCTCCCCTTGACTAAACAAGAGGACAAGCAGAAAATTGATTTCTAGACCCTACCTTTGAGATACAGACTGAAAATTAGAACTTCAGCGCACTCTTTCCCCTAACCGAAAGCTCCGACAAAAACAGGCTCTGAGTGGGCTTAGTTCCAGGCTTGGAAATGCAGCTGTTCAACCTGAGATCCCTTTATGGGGCAAAGTCATTGCTCCCTTCCTTGGGTTTTGCTTCTGATTCAACAAGAGATTGGGTTAAACTCGGTCATGGGGCCATGATTTACAATAATATCCACCCTGAAGTTCACCAATCACTTGCCAGGCAAATAGTATTCTCTGCATCATGACAGGGCAGAACCCGGAGCACAAAATGGTCACCTGTGGTTTCCCTGGTGTTACCCACTGGCCGCGAGATGCTGACAGGGATGCCGGACAGCCAGCGTGGTCTGTTGCTTGTTAGGTGGGCCAATCTCCACTTGCAGACTGAGTAGAAAGAGCGGGAAGAAAAACATGGATTCAAAACCTCATCTGGAAGAGGGAAGATGCTGAATGGAGATGAGGTTGGGGGTCAGTGAGGGTCTGCGTGTATTTCCACATTGGCAGTGGGAGTCTGGGAGGAGTGAGCTCCCAGGCTTCAGAGGCTCTGACCCGCCTGCACGCTGACCTAGAAAAGAAAGAAGAGGAAAGATGGGATTTGGGTAGATTTACTTATTTTTCCTAAAAAGTGCATGATTAAAAACAAAAGGAACTCCTCTCAGGTGACTTGGTAAAATGTCCCAAGTTGATGTGCACTCTCTAATGAGGTTGAAAGTGGACAGTGTATTCTAGAAAACTAAAGAATGAGAATCAGGGTTTTTTTTGTTTGCTTTTTAAAAGAGGAATTACCAGGAAAAGACAGACAACACCAGCACTAGAAATGGAACCTTAGAACATAAGTTGAGTACATGGCTTGAGGAAGTCCAGAGAAATGTGGTTACTGTCTTCTTTCAAGATGATCCATTTCCTGAAATGTCACGTAGTGGAGTCTGATCCATTCATTTAATATTTATTGGTGATGTTAGCAACATATAGTTTAGATAGAAAAATAGGGAGATAAAAAATATTCCAAAAGCCAGAAGTTCGAACCTGTTTCCTCTGTCTTGTGACAGCAATTTTAATTCATTCTGTAATATCTATTGAGTAAGTATTAATTGTATGCCTGCTAAGGGCCAGATACTATAGTAGGTGCGACGGATCTTTAAATTCTCTAATTTCTAGGATTTTACCCTCTACTGTAACTGAGATTTATAACAAATTTTTAGGAGCCTATTGAGCCAATTTGGGGAAAGTCTGCCTTCACTCACTTCATGTTGTAAGAAGCCTTTTCAGGGAGGTCTGCGATTTATATCACTTTGCCTAAACTTCTTCAAGCTATTACAGACTTCTCTCTTACTCATATAAAATTTCCTCACTTTAAACTTTCCAAAGGAGGTTCACTTAGCAAGTAGGGAAATGTTAAAAATTGGAATTATGTTAGTTCTCCCATCTTTGTCAACGAGAGAATACTTACTAACTAAATATGATTTCCATTTCAGGAAAATAAATACTTGTGAATAAATCAATTAACTGATATTCTGATGTCCTGCCAGAAATTTTCCATTTATTATATCAGATCAGTAGAATAAACATCACTAAATGGCACTAACAATTATCATTCATCTCAAATGAACCCAGTAGAATTAAGTGACTCGGTCCACAAGATTTTCTCTCAGTTGCAAGAATGTAAAATAGCAATTTCAGCAGTTAGACCAAATGGAATAACACAGAACAAAGTCACTTGAATGCACATGGAATCCAGACCAGACTGTCTAAGCTGCTGTTCTGTAGGACCTTGTACAAATTGAACATGTTCTCAATGCCTCGTCTGTAAAGTGGGTGTGAATACTTAGCTCTCACGGAGAATAAGTTGTTTTAAATGTGCTAAGCGCACAATAAATGGTAGCTGTGTTTATTATAATGTCAAAAATATTTTTAAATGAATATACATAGAAGATTTTGCAGTTATCTTTTGCTTGCTATGGGCAGAAAACTTAGTAGGGGCAGTTACACCTTTAGGCCATTATTTAATACAATAGTTGGCTTTCCTGGGTAAATTCATCTCTTTTCTCTAAATGTTAAACTCACTCTTGTGTCATTTTGCTGCTTACTAAGACTAAATACCAGTGCTCTCCCACACCTAGGGAGCTCCTAAAATCCCCTCAGAACCTTGCCTGACTTGCAGAAGTAAGATGATAAATCTCCTTCCCCTCCAGTTTGAACAAGCTACTTGCACAACACAAACACAGAGCGCACCAAGGCTTGTAAGTCAATGTTTACATTACATCCTAGCGAAGGATTTTTTGCAATGTGCACAGTTTAAAATGTAGGCTTCTTGCCAGGGCCGCAGTCTTGTCCACCTAATTTGTTTTCTAGGCTCACATTGGACCATGATGGGGGGTTAGCAGGAATGCTTCTAGAATGTTTTGTGCTGCTTATCATCCAAAGAGTGAGGGTTGGGGTAGAGAAGACCAGAGAGGCATTTCATCCTTCACACCTCAAGAAGTGAGCCTAACAGCAACCATGAGGCAGATGCCAGGAGAAAGAGGACAACCATATGAGGGATGCCCTTTGAAAGAGCTGCCGTCTGGGCTAAAAGAATATCAGGTGCCCTAAAGGGGAAGAGAATTTATGGCAGGTCCTCCTGAGAATTGTGTATGTGTAAAACCCTTCACCTAACCCCGCCCTCCAGGGTTCCCTCTGAGACAATTTTGAGACTCCCCATAAAGACTGAATAAGTTATATTCATGTCTACTGTAAAAAAAAAAAAAAACTAAAAGGACTATTCTAGACCTCAGAACCATGAAGAATCCACCTTAAAGTACACAGAGGTGACAACATGTAAGACAATGGTTTTTGAGTTTGGCTACACATTGGAGTCACTAAGGAAGCTTTATAAATGCTAATGCTGTCTCCCACCCCAAAGGTTTGGTGCCAGATGTGGCCTGCACAGCAGGATTTAAAGTTCTCCCATGGTTCTAAAATACAGTTGAGAAACACTGCTCTATATAGTAAATAACCTGAAAGCTGAATAACAAAATGGTAAGGGTGTGCACTGTGCCCCAAGCTTTCCCAGGACTTGGCTCTAGAGGTGAAGTGACACTATAGTAAAACACTGGGTCCTATCACTGGCCCTTTAAACTTCTTTCCAAATATTTATCGAGTATTTACCATGTGCACGATTCTAGATCAATTCTCAAAAGGGATCAGGTGATAAGCTTCTTAAAGAATAGAATCCCTTTTCAGAAAGCACTTTCCTTACTCTCTCCAGTAACTTGTTGCCCCACTCCCCCTCAAAGGGAGGTCAGCTAATTATTAATGTGGCAATTTTTCTCTTTCCTAAGAAGGTTAATTAAAAATCACCCTGGGGGCACCTGGCTGGCTCAGAATAGCACACGACTCTTGATCTTGGGGTTGTAAATTCAAGCCCCACATTGGGTGCAGAGATTACTTAAAAAATCTTAAAAAATAAATAAAAAATAAAGCAGCTTGTACAGGCTATGACCACCTATTTGAAATTGTTAGAAATAAAGAAGGAGATGTAGATCTATGGATGCATTTTTTTCTGTGCTTTCTAACAAAGTAAAATTGCAAAGAAGTCAACGGGTCAACAAGCATCTCAGGGGACTGCCTACACACACTCACCCACTGGGTTTTCCAGGAGCTGGAGCCACCCAAAAAGAGAAGAGTCAATGGATAGGAAGGAATAAAATTTACCTATAACAGGCACAGAGGTAGAGAAAGCAAGAAAGCAGAAGAAAGATGGAGCAGAGAGTGGAGAAAGGTGAAAGAGAAGAGGAGGATGGTTTCATTGAACAGGAAGTCATCATCTCCTGGGGTGAATTTTTGCCAGCAAAAGGCATCTCCCAGGAACCCACTGAAAATGGAACCAAAATTAGATAGTAAAGAGTTCAAAAAGATTTGCTTAGAACTCTCTCAAGATAAAAGTAAAAATTATGAAAACAAATGCATTTTATTTTACAAATAAAATACATTTTATAATTCAATGCAGTACTTCCTAGAATCAAGAGGAGTGCGTCAAGTACTGATTTTTTGGTGGTGGTTGTAATTGGCCCAACATTGCATAATACACCTGTCAGTTCACATTTCACTATGGAGGCAGGAGGCACAGTACTATCACTTGGAAAATAAGAAAAATTTTTTTCAACTTGGTTTTTCCAAAGGTCTCTCTTGAAGCCTTTGATATTCACATTCTCTGTTTAGTCTCCTCTTCCTTCTCCGTAATTTCTCCTCTCTAGTTGTTGACTAATCTCTACCAAATCCTTATATTTTGAATAGTGGTTTAAAAGTGATTTATGCAGTTCACCAATATCACGTTCAGTGATTTCACAAAATTCTATATCTTCTGAAAGATACGTAATTTTTCTTAGCAATTTGTTTGTATTCCATTGCATCATAATGTTATCTTTTTATGTTTAATAATAAAAGACTGACTAGGGTGTTGACACACTGGGCCCACATAAATTTTCTGCTAAGCCATGAAAGATAGTTGGATGGGGACTAATTGTACAAGTGGTTAGTTTGGTAATGGATAATTCTAAGTAATCACTTTTCCCTAAATTGCCTGGTAACTTCAGAATTTGGGTATGAATAACCAGATAGTGAAGGTCTTCATGCATAAAAGCCAGTTTTCAAGGTGAATCCAGATATTTTCCCTCCTTACTGTATTTTTCCCACCCCAAGGATGGTGACTGGCTACCTTGGGAGGCAAGAATCTCTACTAAAATCAGAAGTGGTTCTTATTATATTCGCCCACAGGTGAATGTTGGAGTAATTGAAGTGTCATTTTATGAAATATTATCTAATAGATACCAAGAGCTGAAATAAACTCATGAGTGAGTGGTATGTTATAGAAGTTATTAATAACCAGTGTTATAAATAGCTGGGTATAAAATTAATTGATGGCGCCTGCATTATTTTACAACTTAAAATCCACCAGTGATATGGCTCTTCTTAGTCTTATCCTACATGAGTCAAGAAGAGGACAATGAAGGGTCATAAACACCATGGAAGCTGGACCAGAAAACATTCAAGGGAAATACATTCAAGTTTACATAATTGGAATCTACTACTTCTATTAGGACAAATATATTATTTGTTGCAGTAAAGGTATGTACCCTACACATTGTTTTCTATTGTACTTAACTGAAACAGTCCTTTTAGGAAAGGGACAGAGAGAAGGAAACCTCCCCTCAACTGAACACTCAATTTTTTAACTGTGAGATCCACATAGTTAAATGTACACATATGAATGAACAGAGTAAATGATCAAAATGTTCTGAGTTTGATGCAACAAAGCCTAACATTGATTCTCAGAAGCTAAAGAAATTTCAAGTAACTTCAAATCAGTTAACAAGGTAGATAATGGTATAGAATGAGTCTAAAAATCTCAAGCTAAATGGCAGATGTCAACCAGGATTCACAAAAGGAAACTCACCTGCTCAAAGCACCTCTGCTTAAAAAATAAAACAGTAATAACAAAAAATGGTGAATTTTAAAATTCAGTAAGTAGGGACAAATGTCAAGAATTCAATAGGCACAAAAGTATTGATTATCACAATGTTTAATAAAAGGAATAATAAACACTGAAGAAAACCTGAGAAAGAAAAGATAATTTCTGGCAACTTTGTTTACCTCTCTCTAAAACCAGCAAGCAAGGAAAGAAGCCTCTTTTAAGCCAGGGTATTGTAATATTCTTTTCCATCATGGAATCCCAAATCAAGTTTCTAACCTCAAGAACCAGAAACAAGTGGCAATATGGTCAATTTGTGTAATCAGCCAATGCAGAGACCAGTCAATGCTGAAGGAAAATCATCCTGGGAAGCTTATTATGCCCAATTTAAAATAATAAGCCAAATGAACCATCAGACTGAGGAACAGAAAGCACTATTTCTTGCTGACAGTCTAAAAGGAACTACTTTTATTGTGCTAAGCAATTTGTCAGGGAGAGACGTAAAGAGCTCTCTGGCATTATTAGCACATTAACCAGACATTTTATAGCTGGACACAAGGCAGGATTGGCCGGAGTGAAATTTAGGAATTCTACTAGAAAAAGTGGTTAGTTCACTAACCAGATCAACTCAAGATACTGAGTAATGAATGCGTCAAATGTATCCAGATGCCCTGAGGACCTAACAAGTATCTGAACTCCATTTTCTGAAGTCCTTTATAAGTCATCAACTATATCAAAATATAAAGTTACATTATTTTGGTTTTAAATTTAATATTATAAGTACTCTTTTAAAGGCTTATTATTTAGTAATCTTCCTGATAAATCTTGGGAGAAAACACTGCTTAAAGTAAATGAGTATAGAATAGGTAGATTAGAGACATCAAAGATTTATGCTAACGTAAATGTTGGCTAAGATCAATCTGCTTTAAGCGTTCTTAAACTTTTACCTCTGGAAGAATCATCTTGGAAAGCTTGTTACAAATAAAGTTTCTAGTGCTTCTTCATCTCTGAGGATCCTGATTCAATAGGTCTGCAATGAGGCCTAGAAGTCTCTATAATTAACAATCTTCTCTGGTTATTCTGGTGCACATCAAAGTTTGAGAAGGCAAAAAATAACATTATCAAAAAGATATGTGACCTCCAAAAAGACAATTTTGTGGAAAAAATATTAAGAATTGAATAAATGGGATAATACCACATTGTTAATTGGAGAGATAAATGTAATATAATAAAAACCTCTCTACAACTGCCAGAGCCATGAGTACATGCTCTGAGAGACACATAGATCAGAGTAGGTTCAAGAGTCTTACATGTGAGGCAGAAAAAAAAGGCTCATGGTTGAATGGCACCAAAATTTTTTTTGTTACAGAGTATTAGCTAATTAACATACCTTCCTATCTAAAAAATTACACGCATCTTTTCAAACAATGACAAAGCTCACAAGTAAGGAATATCCAAGGGGCCAAAAGTAAAGATTCAAATGGTAACTGTGAGCTGACCCTATGCTGGATAAATCTTCAAATTGTGAGGGGCTAGGTAATTTGTGAAAAAAGAAACCTAAAAAATATCTGTTGGAAGCAAGGGAATAAGAAATCTTTATTTTTTTTTTCAAATGAGTATGGAATATGGGATAAAAGTAATGACATAATAAGAGATATTTCTTAATTCTAGAATATATTAAAAAATAGCATAATTAAAATATTGGCTAGGAAAATATAGTTGATGGAAGGGTAAAAAAGATTTACCTTGAGAACTTGTATCTATAATCCTATAATCCTATATTTATACTTACTATACATCTATATACATAACATATTATACTCTATTACACAAACACAGTTTATAATGCATGATCTGGGCATCTTATCAAGAACATAATATAAAAAGTTGTTCTATGTAGGTGATACTGGGCCAGCTGGAGGAAGTAAAGGAAAAACCTTTCTGGACAAACAAACCCTCAACTCCAGATGTAGAGTTTCCACAAATAAAGCCCTATTTAACATGACATGACCATCCAAAATGACAAAATACAAAAAGAAGCAATTTGCCATGACTCTTTGATGGAGTAGGCAGCCAAATAGCAGAATTAGATCTCAAAAACTTCAAAGAAAATTATCATACAAATTTTAAATAAGTACTTGAAGTGGTTTTAAAATGTAAAAGGTGGAGGGACACCTGGGTGGCTCATTTGGTCAAGCATCCGACTTTGGTTTAGGTCATGATCTCACGGTTCGTGAGTTTGAGCCCCATGTTGAGCTCTGCTGACGGCTCAGAGCGTGGAGCCTGCTTCTGATTCTGTGTCTACTTCTCTCTTTGCCCCTCCCCCACTCATGCTCCGTCTCTGTCTCAAAAACAAGCCTTAAAAAAAATTTTTTTAAATGTAAAAGGAGGAATGAATAAATTATGTTTTATTTTTATTTTGAATAAATAATTTCAAAGAACTTTCAAGAAATACCAGGCAGATGTGAAGAGAAAGTAAGTAGGACCGAAAAAATTACTCAAAGGGAACAGAAATAGGGAGTTAGAAAAAATAAAAGAGATATTAAGAGACATGGAGGACAAAATGAAAATTTCTGAAACTTGCCTAATAGAACAAATCCAGAGTATATGACAGGGACAATATTTCAAGTTACAGTATCAAGAGAATTCTAGAATGGAACAATTAAACTCAGGAATCACAATGACTCTCGAGCAGCATAAATTAACCTAAACACACCTGGATAACAATTACTTAATAAAGATAAAAGAAAATTTTTAGAAAATATAAAACAATTTATTATTAGCACAACCCTACTAGAAATTGAACATAGAAGGAAACTGATTAATAGGTGGGCAACTCTATGTAAGTGCCAACCAGATAGAATAATAGTAACAATGATTAGTTTGGGGGTGACAATAGAAAGGTATAATTATTACACAACAATATCTAACAAAATGGGAAGAATTAAAGTTTTATTAAATCTTTGTCTCAGATGAAGGTAAAGATACGGGTTAGTCTTAGAACTATTTAATTTATGTGTATGTGTTAAACATTTAAAGGTAAACACCACAAAACTAGGAATAAGCCTACTAATTCCAAATTGGTAGAGGGAAAAAATTAAAAATGTAATCAACCCAATAAAGTGACCTAAAAAAAGATAAAAAGAATCCTAAAGAAACAGAGTAAGAGGATTTCTGTTTCCAACCAAGATAAAGTAACAGGGACTAGATTTTATCATCCTGACTGAAACAACTAAACAAATAAGTAAACAAATGAAACCATCATTTCAAGTCTCTATATATCAGGTAATGAAGGTGAGTGCTCTCTGAGAAATATAAAACAAACTATGTGCATCTTACCCTTGGTCCAGGTTAGTGCCTTGAGAGGTTTCCAGGTGCCATGTAGGGAAATGGAGTTCAGGTACATACAGCCCAGCAGACTCAGAAATGAGAGTCTGAGGGAGCTAGAGTTCACAGGACCAAGGCCCAGAGAAGTGAGAGTGGTTTCGAGAAAGAACTCGAGATGAACAGAGGGTGCCCTGGGTTTTCAGCAAAATACTAATCAATGCACGTGTATAAGGAAACTGGGTGAGGCTAGGAAAAGGATCATCTGAAAATTATTACAGGAAACAGTACCAGGTGCTTATACAGGGCTAGAAATAGTTAATATATCCAACAGCCAGACTGGAAATGCAAAATTAATGATGTGTTTCACAGATATTTTGGAAGGATCTTTCATCATTAGTGGGGAATCATTACCTCTAGACTAAGCACTACTCTGTTCCCACTTACAAATGCTCAAAGCAAGACCTTGCTAAAACAACATTGAAAAAGAGAAACAAAGCTGAAGGACTAACACTGCCTGATTTCAAAACTGACTATAGTTACAGTACTCAAGAAAATGTGGTACTGCCATCAAAATAGATAAATCAATGGAACAGAAAAGAGACCAGAAGTAATGCACATTTTTCACAAAGGTGCACAGACAATTGATTGGAGAGGAGATAGTCATTTCAACAAATGATGCTGGGGCAATTTTATATCCACATTCAAAAAATGAAATCCAATTCATGCCTTGCATCGTATAAAAAATTAACTCAAGATCGATCATAAACCTAAATGTAAAATCTAAAGCCATAACATTTCTAGAGAAAAACAAGAGAAAAATTTTTATATGACATGGAAATCATGATCCATAAAAGAAAAGCTGAAAAATTGAATTTCATAGAAACTATAAACTTCTGTTCTTATAAAGACACTGTTAAGACATTAAAAAACCACAGTCTAGAAAAAAAATATTTGTAAGTCATACATCTACTAACAGAACCCATGTCCATAAAATATAAAGAGTTCTTAAATCTGAATAATAAGAAAACAATCAAATTTTGAAAATGGGCAAATGATTTGGATACTTCACCAAAGAAGATACATGAATTGTAAGCAAATACATGAAAAGATACTCAACATTACTAGAAATTAGAGAAAGGCAAATCAAAATCACATAAGCTGCTATTGCCCTGTATTCAAATGGCTAAAATTTAAAAAGATGGACCGCACCAAGTGTTGACGGAGGATGTGGAGAAACTGAAACTCTCATACACTGCTGGTGGGAACTTGGCAGTTACTTGAAAAGTTAAACATATAACTACTATATGACCCAGCTCCAGGTATGTAAACTAGAGAAATGAGTGCATATATTCATACAAAGACTAGTAAGCAAATGTTCTTGGTTTTATGTGTAATAGCCCCAAACTGGAAACAACCAAAAATGTCCATCAACAGGTGAATGGATAGGGGCACCTGGGTGGCTCAGTTGGTTGAGTGCCCAGCTTTGGCTCAAGACATGATTTCATGGTTAGTGAGCTCAAGCTCCACATCAGGCTCACTGCTTTCAGTGCAGAGGCCGCTTTGGATTCTCTGTCCCCCGCGCTCTCTCAAAAATGAATAAACATTTTTTAAAAAACTTGAAACAAGAAAGAATACAAATTAAGAGAGGAGGAAAGTGTGCTGGATATCTGTTTTGGCTTTCCAGATTTGTGCTCATGTGCTCTCCCTCAGCACACATGATCTTGCTGTCCTATGTGCTCTCCCTCGATACATACATACATACATACATACATACATACATACATACATAATATTCTACCCTGCTCTAGGCCCCGAGAGACTGACTTCTCTGGACAAAATCTGGAGAATTCCTTCCTCTCTGGATTCTGTTTGGGTTGAGCCAAAGGGGAGGAATAGCAGAAAATCAGAAAGCAGAAGGAGAATGAGATCAGGTATTGATTTCCCCATCTTTCTCACTGCACGTTACATGAGGCTGGCTGAATCCCTCAACCAAGGGTTTCAGTTCCTATAAAGTCAGTCTACATGTGTCCTTCCCGGTCTCTAGGTCCCAATACCCACTTCCTCTCATTCCTTCAGTCCTTATGATGGAAATGAACCTAGTCATTACTGGATCTGGAGTACTTTGTTTTTGGGTTCCCTATGTCCTGAGCACAACTTTGTATATAGTTTTTGTATTTTTTTTTAAACCTTCCTGACCCTGCTATGGTGCCATGTGCTTCCTGCTAGGGTTTTAACTTATGAAAAGATGGCCAAACATGTTCAGAAACCATATAAAACTCTCCAGTTAAAAGACTAATGACATGGGGCGCCTGGGTGGCTCGGTGGTTAAGCGTCCGACTTCAGCTCAGGTCATGATCTCATGGTCCGTGAGTTTGAGCCCTGCGTCGGGCTCTGTGCGGCTCTGTGCTGACAGCTCAGAGCCTGGAGCCTATTTCAGATTCTGTGTCTCCCTCTCTCTCTGCCCCTCTCCTGTCATGCCCCTCCCCTGTCTGCCCCTCCCCTGTTCATGCTCTGTCTCTCTCTGTCTCAAAAAATAAACGTTAAAAAAAATTAAAAAAAAAAGACTAATGACAGGTTTAATTACAAAGCAATTAAAAAAAAAAACCTCTATGCTATTTACAAAGTGGGATGTTTAAAACACAAGGGCGTAGAAAGGTTGTGAGTGCAAGGATGAAAAAATACACCATGAGAATACTAACCAAAGTAATGTAAGTGAATATATCTTTAATAACACCAAATATAAAGCATTATTAGGGGGGTGCCTGGGTGGCTTAGTCGGTTGAGTGTCCAACTGCAGCTCAGTTCATTTCATAGTTTGTGAATTCAAACCTGCATCAGGCTCACTGTTGTCAGCACAGAGCTGGCTTCAGATCCTCTGCCCCTCCCCCACTCACATTCTCTTTGTTTCTCTCTCTCAAAAATAAATAGAACATTTTTTTTAAAAAAAGCATTATTAGGAATAAAGAAGGTGACCAAATAATAAAAAGAAAACTTCACCAGAAAGGTGTAACTAGTCAAAATACATATTCATTATTTAACAAATAATCTCAAATTATATAAAGCAAAAAATGGACTGAATTACAAAAAGTTGACAAATTCATAAACATAGTGGAAGATTTCAACATACCTCTCTCAGTGATAGATTAAAAAAAATTTTTTAAAAAGAAAAATTACTTAGGATGTAAAAATTTGAACCACCCAACAATAAGACCACATAATTTATAAACACATTTACCAAAGAATGCCATAAAGCAATTTTCCATAAATATGAAAAGATAGGCATTAAAAGAGTTCTCTCAAGTTTAGTTGGAAACTAGTAACAAAACAATTCCTATGCATAAAGTAATACTTCCAGAAAAGGATTATTCAAACGAACAATAAATATAAAAAAGTACCTGAGGTCATTACTTATCAGGGAAATGCAAAACCAGAGTAAGATACTAATACCCACAAAAATTCCTAATATTAAAAAAGATTGACATTATGAGTGTTAACAAGAATTTTGAGGCATTATTATCTTCCTATTGCTGGTGGGAGTGCTAACTGTTGAAACCATTTTGAAAACTGGCAGGACCTCCTAAAGTTAGGTATATGTCTCCCCTATGACTCAATATTTCCACTCCTAAGTATATACCTAAGAGAAATGAATGCATATATTTACCATAATGGATCTAGGAGAATGCATATGGAAGTTTTATTGACAGCAACTCCATACAAAAACAATCCAAATGTCCATCAACAAGAGAATAGATGAATTGTGTTACGTTTATACAATGCGATATTATAGAAGAGCAAAGGGAATGAATTTCTGGTATAAAGAAGGACATGGATAAATCTCATGGGCATTATGTGAAGTAAAAGAAGCCAAACATAAAATCTATATATTACAGGGGCGCCCGGTGGCTCAGTCAGTTAGTTGGGTGTCCAACTTCAGCTCAGGTCATGATCTCAGGGTTTGTGGGTTTGACCCTCGCATCAGGCTCTCAGTTGTCAGTGCGGAGCCCACATAAGATCCTCTGTCTCCATCTCCCACTCGTACTCTCTCTCTCTCTCTCTCAAAAATAAACAAACATTAAAAAAGGAAAAAAAAATATATATATATATACTATATTACTACCTTTATAAGAATTTTAAGAAAAAAACTAATCTACAGAGACATAAACCAGAATAATACTTATTTCTGGGGTAAGGTATTAACTGAGAATGCAAAGAAAGCTTCTAAGTAGTAGAAACGTTCTAAGTCTTTATCTGGGTGATAGAATATTTCTTTCTTCTCTCTCTCGCTCCATTTCTTTGTCTTGATACACCCACACACACACCCACACACACACACACACACTATATATATATATATATGTGTGTATATATATATATATATACACTATACATACACTCATATTTGTAGATATCATATATATCATGTTATATATGTACACATAAGTAAAAACTTATCAGAATGTATACTTAAGCTTGATGCTCTTCCCTGTATACATGTTGCGGGAATGTGGCTGGCTCAGTGAGTGAAGCATGGACTCTTGATCTCAGGGTCATGTGTTCAAGCCCCACATTGGGCAAGAAGCATACTTAAAAAAAATACATATATGGAGATATATATGGAGAGATGTATATATATGGAGAGATATATATATATGGAGAGAGATATATATGGAGAGAGATATATATATGGAGAGAGAGATATATATGGAGAGAGAGATATATATGGAGAGAGAGATATATATGGAGAGAGAGATATATATGGAGAGAGAGATATATATGGAGAGAGAGATATATATGGAGAGAGAGATATATATGGAGAGAGAGATATATATGGAGAGAGATATATATGGAGAGAGATATATATGGAGAGAGATATATATGGAGAGAGATATATATGGAGAGAGATATATATGGAGAGAGATACATATATGGAGAGAGATACATATATGGAGAGAGATATATATGGAGATATATATATATATATATATATATATATATATATATATATATATTAAAGACTCATCAATTTGGAAGTTAAAGAAATCGAACTAGCTATTTGAATTTTACTTAAAGATGAAAACAAAATCAGATAGTTTTACCAAAAAACATATAATCTCTTCCCTACACAAAATAGAAAAAGAGAAAAAGTACTTCAACTTAGAAGTCTAATATAACTTATGTGCCAAAAGTAGATAAGAGTATGATAAGGGAAATTTATAAGTCTGTGTCACTGATGAACACAGGTGGAAAAGTCCTAAAGAAAACTGTAGCATACCAAATGCAGGAGAGAAAAGATACTATGAACTACTGGAGCTTATCCCCAAAATGCAAGCATGATTTAACGTTTGAAAATCTGTTAATGTATTTCACTATACTAACAGAATGAAGTTCCAGATATCTGCATAGAAGTCCTCCTGAGTCTTTGGCTAAATACCGATCTGTTTATAGTCATAGGATAAGGATTCACAAGGTTGGGTAAAGAGTCACCCAAGAATACCAAGAAGCTATAAGCTGAAAAATTCTCAAAACTCACAAAGGGCTGAGAGACCAATGAATTCTAAACAGAAGGGAGAGACCTCTTTGAACACCCAGAACATTCATTAGAGACCCCAGAAGGATTATTCCTTATCAGTAAGGTTGAGTTAGCCTTAGAGTATAAATACTCTAGAGCTACCCTTACAAAGCTTAAAAACAAGCCTCAAGAGGATCACGCTGTTGTACAAATGATTTGGGGGGAAAATGTGTGTGTGTTTGTACACTATTCTTTAAAGAAAAACAATATCTGGCACGCAAATAAGCCAAAAATACTAGACATGACAAAAAGCAGAAGACTGTCACAAAACAGGGAGAACATGAATTCGGTACAAACAATCCAAAAATGACAGAGATGATAAAATTAGCAAAAGGACTTAAAAACAGCTATTGTACATTGGGGCACCCGGGTGGCTCAGTCGGTTGAGCATCCGGCTTCGGCTCAGGTCATGATCTCACAGGTCTTGAGTTCAAGCCCCACGTCAGGCTCTGTGCTGACAGTTCAGAGCCTGGAGCCTGCTTCAGATTCTGTGTGTCTTTCTTTCTCTGCCCCCAACCCACTCACATTCTGTCTCCATCTGTTTCAAAAGTAAATAAACATTAAAAATATTTTAAAAAACAGCTATTGTACATATATTCAAGAATTTAAAGGAAAACATGAACATAATATGAAGATAAAATATATTTTTTTAAAAAAATTAAGTAGAAGTTTCCCTCCTGGCAGGGCTAAGAGATGGGTTCAACAAGACAGAACAATCTACAAACTCAACTTTTAATGTGAGAAACTACAAGGAAGTTTTAGAGGAGGTAAATGTAAGGGCCAAGGGAACCCCACAATGGGCCACTTTGGCATGAAAATTATTTTGAGTTAAAAGTGATCAAAACCCAGGAGATTGAGGAGAAGTTCTTTACCTCCTCCTCAACTACCTAAATCTGCATGGGAAAGGAGAGCCTATAGCACCCAGGAAAGTGCTATTAAACAGAGATTCCTCTTTACCTAAGAAACTATCTGCATAACAGGGACACCTGTACTTCCCAAATATCTCCTCTCACCTTCCTGCTAAGGGTCTTCTTCCCCTTTGTCTGTTCACACCCCTACCCCTCTCCTTAGCTCAGGATATTATGTTAGCCTCATGTTGCCTGATTGTCTTTGGAATCTCATGCCTGTGTGGATGCCCCATACATACGGAAACCATATTTGACTGTCTCCTGTTAAAGAAATAAGGAAGTAAAAACATAGAGCTGAAAAATGAAATAACTGAAGGGGAAAATTGGATGAACTTACCAGCAGATTTCATACTCCAAAAGAAAACATCAGTAAGCTCGAAAAATAGGATATAAATTATCCAAATTAAAGCACAGAAGAAAAGATGGTAAAAAAAAATTAAACAGAGCCTCCATAACCTGTGGGGCAATTTAGAGGTCTAACATATGGGTAATTGGAGATCTTGAAGAGGGGAAAGTGGAGAGGGAGAAGAAACACTTGGCTGAAAATTTTCCAATTTTGTTGAAAAATGGAGAGAGAACTCGAGATCCAAACAAGCTCAATAGACCCAAGGCAAAATAAACAATAAAAAATTACACCAAGGCACATTATGATGTTATGATTAACAGAACTCAGGTCTGTTTCACATTAATGATTGTTTATATGATTCTGCTCTGAACCTAAAATTAGGGCCAGATGTCCACAAAAAGTCTTGTACACAAGTGTTTATAGCAACTTTATTCTTAATAGCCCCAAAATGGAAACACTCAAATTTCCATCACCAATTAAATGGATAGACAAATAATGGTATATCTATACAATGAATAGTACTCAGCAATAAAAAGGAACTGGCTATCCATACACCCAATAACATGGGTGAATTTAAAAGTATTTTGCTAAGCAAAGAAGCCAGAAACAGAATGCATACAATATGATTGCATTTTTATGAAAATTTAGAACAGACAAGACAAATCTAAAGTGACAAGAAGACTAGTGTTTGCCTCTGGCTGTGATTTGGTGTTAGTTTTGATCATAAATGAGCCTGAAGGAATTGGTCTATATCTTGCTTAGAGTGGTAATTATATGGATGTATACATTTGCCCAAACTCCTCAAACTCTACACTTAAGATTGGGTCCGTTTTTATTGTAAAAATTATACCCCAACCATGTTGATTTTAAAAATTAGACGGGCACCTAGGTGGCTCAGTCAGTTAAGCGTCCAACTCTCGGTTTCAGCTCCAGTCATGATCTCAAGGCTTCGGGAGTTGGAGCTCCGCATCAGGCTTTGCACTGGCAGCACAGAGCCTGTTTGAGATGCTCTCTCTTCTTTTCCTTTCTCTCTACCCCTCCCCCACTTGCACTGCCTCTGTCTCTCTCTCAAAAAAAAAAAACTTTTAAAAAATTAGAAACATAAATTTTCTAGCAATATAAAAGTAAACTAAAAATAAATTACTCAAATATGCAAACTCGTATGGAGAAAATTACAAGATATGACTGAGGACATACAGGAAGAC
Source organism: Panthera onca (assembly GCF_046562875.1). Taxonomy (NCBI): domain Eukaryota; kingdom Metazoa; phylum Chordata; class Mammalia; order Carnivora; family Felidae; genus Panthera; species Panthera onca. The sequence continues at coordinate 65,744,260 of NC_138344.1, read as the reverse complement.
CTAAATGGATGAAGAGCTATTCCATGGTCGTAGAAGGGCAGCATCAATATAATGAAAATGTCAATTTTCCCTCAAGCCCAAAATCCAAAGAGCAAAGGGCCAAAAGAGCCATGAAAATTTTCAAGAATAACTATCAGTGAAGGTTGAGGGAAAGACTAGAAATGATATGATAAAAATGAAAACAAAAGCTTGAAAACATCTGTATGGCATCATAAGAAATGATCTCACAGCATTTTTTAAAGAAAGAAAATGATTCTGTTTTTAAAGAAAGCAGCACCAGAGAATTTATATATTTGTCACAGTAAATTACTCCCCTCCAGTAACCGCTAATTAAGCTCTTTTAACATTAAAACCAGTGAGAGAGAGAAATTCTTAATATGAACAAAAAAACAGGGCATTTGTCTAGCACTAGCCAGTTAGGGTTCTGGTTTGTTAGTTGATTACTTACCTCACCGAACCCCCAAAAGAACTGTCCTAAGTAAAATTTATCTTGCCAGAGAAATAAGACAGAAGAAATGTTATGGAATCTTAACATCTTAACTCCGTAGGCTCCCAGACTATTGACTACAACATTCCTCTTATTTCAGTTTGTCTTCTGGTTATAACTGGGGTGGGCAATGGGTAAGGAGAGGAGAGAACAATAATCCTGATAGGTGATCTTCTCAGGCTCTTGCTCATCCTTTTTACCTACCTAGGCCCCTTAAGACAAAAGTCACATCTTCTACCCTGCCACGGGCTAGGGCTAGGCACTGTGGCATACACTCTAAAGAGAACCTTCCAAGCTGAGTTGGAATATGTTAAATAGGGAGATAAAGTCATTTAGAAAATGATTTTCTCACTCTGGGCAATACTTGAACTTTCATTGTTGAGGAGGTCAGTTTGAGACTCCAAGCTTATCAGGGGCCTCTTTGTTCCAGGTTGATCTGTCCTCTACCTCCTTGGCCAGTAACCTTCATGACTGAGGCTGGAGGCAGAGACTGTATCTGGACTAATACAATGAAATCAGAGATAACTGTACATTGTTATGTATATACAGGAGTACAAACTAATTAATTTGGTAGCTAGTGACTAGAAATCCAGTAATCAGAAATCAATCGACTTATACCCTTCTGGGAAAAAAAAACAAAAAACTATTTCTTTTTAATCTTGAAAAGCCAAGCTGATTTTAATTAGGAAATAAACTTGTTACGAGAAATCCAAATCATGTTTAAAGTGTTACTTTCAATAGGATGTTATCTATTGTAAATGATAATGTGTCTATGGACAGGGATGGGAAAAACAATACCAAAAATAAAAACAGGTCACTTGTTAAAGTGAAGGCATATTATTTTCTTCTTTATATTTCTGATATTCTTGTTAAAATGTTGGCTCTACAACAGAATTGTTTCAACTGAGGAGTCCATCTGGAAACTCAATAACAATCCTGTGGAGGGTTGATTTCATCTCTGTTGTTACTAACCATTTTCTAGCTCCTTAGTCAACCTAATGTAATTTGAGAGGTTCAGAGTAAATGAGGACACTAATACCAGCCTCCACTATTCCTTCTTTTCCCAACATCCACTCCCCTCACTGCCTTTTACAGTCAGTGGAATCCCCATTGTCAAGTACCTTAGTCAACTTTGAGTTCTCACATGCAATGTATCAGTTATTGATTAGAGACCATAGCAAATGAGATGCATACAATATTAAGTATGGTCAGGAAGAAGTAAAACCTTTTCACCTCTCTAAGCCATATCACCAATCATCTGAACCAGGAACACGTTTTTGCAGCGTGGTCTCACATCTTTGTAAGAAAGCTATGTTGGAGCTTGAAAAAGGTCCAGAGGGCAGTCACCGAATGATTGCATGTGAAGATCTAAGAGTAGATTTTACCTAATTTTCTAGAAGGCATGTAAGTGTCGTCTAGTAGATCAATCAGAGGCTGTAAAACTTGCCCAAGGTCGTGCATCACAGCCAGATTTCCAACACAGGCTCACCAGCCTCTGGGTAAATGTTCTTAACATCTACATGATTCTATAATTCTACAAATTAAGAAGAATTTGGACTTTTAGGCAATAAGGAATTTAGATTTGGGGGCAATAAAGACTCAAAAGAAATTTTTGACAACTTTATACCCAAATATATCAATAATTTTATTTCGGTTTTGCTATTTGGAGAAATAAACTCCCAAAATCTACTTTGATACCCTAAATTAGGAAGTAATTCCATTTTAGGAATTTATACAACAGATAGAGCACACATGTACATGAAGACATATGTACAAGCATATTTGTTGCAGTGTTTGTGTTCACAAAAGACAGGAAATCAATCTAAATGTTTAGCAATAGAAGACCAATTATATAAATTACATTTCATCCATGCAGTGATTACCTCCTTCAAAAGGATAGGGGAGATCTATATGTGCTCATACATGGAATGATCTCCAACGTAAATTGTTAGCTGTAAAAAGCAAGAAGCACAAGAGTTGAATGGCAGATTTCTTCCACTTGCCCATCGTGGTCTACTCTCCACTCTTCTCTGGTCCATCCGTTGCCCTTGGAAATGAACCTGTATTGATTGTATCACTGGGCTCCCAGGTCCTCTGGCTGCTGGTTGTATTTGGCCAGTGGGGAACCTCAGCATGAGATGAAAGGAAAGGAGAACAAGATCTGAGTGTTCATTCCTTTCCTGTCTTAGACTAGCTGCATCACTGCTCCTCCCCTACATGAGCGCTTCCTTCTAAGTTCAAGTACCGACTCGCTTTCCTCCTTTCTTTGAGCTTAAGGGGTAGAACAGTTCCACTGCTTCCATCCTGCATTACTGAGCTAACTCCTTGTGACTCTGCTATATTGTAACACGTATATCTGGGGAAACTGTGGTCTAGTTTTCCAAATTGGAGTGTGCCTTCTGTTTCCTATTGGGACCCAAATATGCTAATAAAAAGAGTGGTGGAGATATAGAAATAGACACTCAAATATGCAAAGAATACATTCATAATGATATATTAAAAATGCTAACAATCACATTAGAGGGAGAAAATGGCACTGGGGGTTGGGAATGGAAAGATGTCTTTACCCTCATGGTATATCCTTTCCTGCTGTTTCTTTCCATGTCAACATATTAGCCATTAAGAAAAATAATAAGACGTTAAGAAAAGAATCCAAACTTTACCTCCAAGATGGGAAAAATCAAGGAGTAAACTGTCCCATAAACCCCAAAGCCTGGCTTAGGTAGTATATGTCGACGAAAATTTAGTGCATGGATAATACATGAGCTTGAGAATTGCACGTGGATAGAGATGGGTTCTCCTCAAATAATATTTTGCATATACTTCATCTAACATCACGTGATACACATGAACATGCATCCCCTACTTTTAAATGACTTGCTGTGCAGTTATTGACGTTTTGATTTAGGTTTAAATTTACAGATACAACTCAAGGGGCTCGTCACCATTTGGATGAAATGTAACAATTAGTCAAGTTTACCTCTGGCTTTATGAAGTGAAAACTCATGAATCATAATGAGTGAAGGTCACTTCAGGCCACAGGAAATCAGCTTTACTGTCAGGACTTAAACTTTCCATCACATGTTGAATCAACAGTTTTACAAGCAGCGAATGCAAAAAGTTGCCTTTTTTTCTTTCTTTTTTTTTTCTTTTTTGGCAACAATTTAGCAAAGGCATATGCTTCAAACTCAAATGACTTCACTTCACATTGAAATTAAGAAATGTTTTGAAGCATAGTCATTTGATAAGAATTTGCTTCAAAATAAGCAGTGTGCTTCTTTTTAAGGGGACCTACATCCTTTAACATGTAACTCAACAGCGTGGCAAATGAAAAAACAAAGTGCTCTCAAAAACAGTTCCCAAATCCATCCCGGTCTGCAGTTTCAGTGGCTGTGTTGCTTTGCTAATTGGGTCCCCACTTTATGGCTGTAGGTGCAAACCCGACCCTTGTCTTCTTCATTGCGGTGATGACAAAGGCTTGGAGAAAAAAGAGCTGGACTTCGGCCAAGGACCTCCTCTTGACTTCGGTGTGATTCAGCTTTCGAGACCTGATTGTTTGCTCCTCTCTCCCAGGAACCACTAGCTACCCTATTACCAGAAAGAATGACCCTTTGACAGCACAGCTGCAATCCTGAATCTCCACCAAATTGTAGCCTCAAAGATGCCAATGGCATTGAAAAACTAATCAAGATCAGAAGGTCAGAAAGACAAATGCATTAGTACATAGATGGTCTCCAAGTTATGCGGCAATTTCTTAGCTTGCAAAAAAAAATCGTTTCTAAAGTTTCTTTTGACATATTTATTGCCTTTTTGCTCACAATCTTTATACTGCCGGTGTTCTTAATGTATAGGGGATTCTGCCGTATGAGAACACTGCCTTTATTTTATTTGCCATCCATTTTATAAAATGTTGAGCTAGCAGCAACAGCCTACTCCTTCCTCCAACAATCATTATTATTCTCTTTCTTAGTTTTTACTATTAGCAGAATACCAGTTAGATCAGCCAATTATTAAAAAACAACTCCTAAAACAGACGCAACTAAAAGGTTAGGTATTAAGAGTAAAGGCGGATAAATAATACACTAAAATACATGACTGGCTTTCTATGCAAGCTGCTTAACAACTTGGATGAATCTAACTTGGAGTAATCGAACAGCATTAGAGCTTTAAAAACAAATCTTCATAGACCAGTAACTAATTGCTTAATTGTTTCAAAGTAACTGGAAATTTTAATATAACGATAATAATAATATAGCAACCATTTACTAAGTACCTGCTACATGCTGGGTACTTGATACACATTATTTCTTTTAAAAAAAAATTTTTTTTTTTACATTTATTTATTTTTGAGAAACAGAGTGAGACAAAGCATGAATGGGGGAGGAGCAGAGAGAGTAGGAGACACAGAATCTGAAGCAGGCTCCAGGCTCTGAGCAAGCGGTCAGCACAGAGCCTGATGCGGGGCTCAAACCCACGAACTGTGAGATCATGACCTGAGCCGAAGTCGGACACTCAACCGACTGAGCCACCCAGGCGCCCCGATACGCATTATTTCTAACCTTTACTACAAACCATCTGGGCAAAGTATTAATGTGCCCGTTTTACAGAAAAGGAAACACTCCTGTCTCCTAGATAAGTACCATCTACTTACTTTCAATTTCCTTCAATGTGTCAGTTGTGCCAGATTCGTCAAATTTTGTTCAGTCCTGCAACCATTTTAGCTGATCTGTTCACTGACTGAACCAGTGTAATGTACTTATTGTCTCAGGTTTGGGATGACACAGTTTGACAGTGTGGATTGGCTCGTGCCCTCTTGAAAATTCCACCCCCAAAGACACCGACATTAAATGGGTTTTAATCATTAAACTGATAGACATTTCTCGAAGCAAGAAGCTATGGCTATATTCTGTGAGTTGATTGTGTACGACCAAATCCTGTGTGGGTGTACAAAAATCAGGCACATATGGCTGATGAAACTGTCATCCTCAAGGTTAAAGAGGTTTCCTATCTTAGTCTAAAAGAAAGAAACAATGTTGTCGAATTACTGATCTGGTTCCAAGAGCAGCGTTGAATTTAAAGGGATGGCCATTCTGCAACCTTACTTTCTGTGCTGACTGTGGCCACAGACTGGAGGGCTACACCTTATTGAAGATGATATTCCTTGTCTCTATGTCTCTATGGCAAAAGTGTTCAGTCACAGAACAAGAAGTCTAGTGTTACCATTCAGGAATGGCAGATCTCTTTAAGTTTTTCCCAATGGCTTTTATGGCAATGAAGAAACCAAGGAGCATATTTTTCTTGCCATCTCACATGCTGTTTTTAGTCTTTATCTGGCAACATGCCTGGAGTGTGAGGGTTGGTCTCTAGATAGATCTTTAAGGTTTTCTCCTCGCCAATTACCATCACTCAAATACCCTCATTATCAGTGGGTATCTTAAACTCTGGGTTACACCTCCCTTTTTAATTCCACTTCCAGAAGTAGAGCTTCTGAAATAGATACTTCTGTTAATGATGTCACTCAGCTGACCATTTGTGTCTAAAGATGGAGTTGGAAAGACAACAGTTTCTGAAAGAAAAGAAGAGGTAAATAACCCAGTGATAAAGTTTTTTATAGACAAAGCTGTATTATCTCTACTTAATAGGACATAAAAATTAATGTTGTACAAGGAGCCTAAATTTCCAAAAGTAAAATGACCGGCATACATCAGTATTAGATTCCTTTTTTTTCCCTTAATCAATCTTACACCAGGCCTCATGGATAACAAGTATCTTTAATATCCAGTTTGTTTCATCTCCCTCTCTAACAAGCATCTAAGAACTTTCTCACTCCTGTCGTATTTCCATTTCTAGTTCCTAAAGTCTAAGACCTAAGCATAGAAAAAAAATGACTGAAAGGGAATTTAAAGAAATTGTAATATTCAAGTCAAATTTGAATGACACTATATTTGTGTAGATTTGGGGAAAATACTTTGTATAAACCAAGGGAGAATTAATGTATTTCCATTCTGCTTAGCAGTATCATGGAGAACATCCAGAAGAAGTAGGTGGCATTTGAAATGATTCTCATACTTGGCCCAGTGGTGGACCTAGGCGTTTCTGATTTAGACCATAGAATGAGAAAAGCCACAGGAGAGGGAAAATGGCATATTTGGTGGTCTGATGAGCTGTCCAGTGGAATTTGACTATCAGTGTGTAGAAGGTTTGGGGAAGTGGAATAATTCAAGGTGGTAGAAAGTCATCTTGGGCTTTATTCTGTCAATAAACAAGAAATACGGGAGGCTTTAAGTAGTAGTATCTCCAATAAAACTCAGTTTGCTCAAACAAGCTTTTATCAACTAACCAATGCTTTGAGATGGCATAATCCATTTGAACAACTCTCCACCAGTCTCATGCATGTGTGCTCAGCTGGCTACAGCTTTCTGGCCACAGATGAGTCACTGTGTTGCTCTTGAACCACGGGACTTTTAAAAGTAAACCTGAGAGAGGGACGCATGGGCAGCTCAGCCAGTTAAAGCTTCTGACTTCAGCACAGGTCATGATCTCGCCTAGTCAGTGGGGACCCCGATTTGGATCCCCTGTCTCCCTCTCTCTCTCTCCCTCAGAAATAAATAAGAATAAGAAACATTGAAACAAAATAAAGTAAAAATAAACATTAACAAAAAAGTAAACCTGAAAGAGGAGGTGAGCTACCCCACCTTCTTCTAGTGGTAGGGGTAAGGTTAGGCACAGACAACTGGGGCTAAGTGATTGGCAGCCAGGAAAAGATTGCGGAAATAGAAAAGGGCGATGTCATTTAGAACTTCCTTTCCGGGAACTTCCTTCCAATTCTCATTGTTCTTCTGTCGACCTCCTCCTTCCTCTCATTTCTTCCCAAGAAAAGGAAAGACTGGTAAAAGAAGAGTTTTGTCTGTATGAAACTGAACTAACCTTTTCTCTCTAGAGGCATAGAGTCATAGAGCTCAGAGGCCAACGGCACTTAGTTGGGTGGAATGCTCGGCACACCTGAGGACTATACCACAGAAAGTTCATTCTGCATAGTAAAAATTGCCCAGGGGCTGTGATGTATCCTATTTTGAGTGGCCTGTGGCACTCAAAGTGTTCCTTATTATGGAGCATTCCCCATATTATTGCCAGAATTCCTGATGCAGCTAGCTTGAGTATTTCCTGTCTACTCCATCCCTACTTCCAAAGTCTGTTGATGGAGATGAAGTCCTCTATCACCTCTTACTTCAAACACTGCAAGAGTTTTCCAACTGGTGGTAGCGATGATGGTGGTGGTGGTGATAGTTACCTTTGGGAGCTTTCGTTGGGGTCAGGCTTTTTTTTTTTTGTTTTTCACACTCCTTTCAAAAACATTTTATTTTTAAATTTCAAACTTCTGGAAAATTTGCAAGAAAAATGCAGATACCTTGGACATCCTTTCCTGATACTCACCAATTTTTATGTAATTTTGCAACGTGTGCCTTGGCATTCTCTCTCTTCTTCTGCATAGTTTCTTCTAAACAGTCAAGAGTTGGTTGCATACATCACACTACTTTACCCATTCAGTGTGTATTTTCTTATATAACTTTAGTATAGTCATAAAATTGAGAAAATTTAACGTCGACACAATCCTTTTATCTAAAGTCTGCATTCCAATTTCATTTACTGTCCCAACAGTGACCTTTATAACATTCCCCACCTCCACCCCCCAGTACAGAGTTTAGTAGTCTAGGGTCATGAATCATAGGTATCCTGGATGTGGAACAGTTAGGTAGACTTTCCTTTGAATAATGCAGGCCAGTTAACTTATTTCTGGAATGTCCCTCGATATGTGTTTGTTTGACGTGTCAGACGACTACTTTCAGATTGTGCTGTTGGAGTTGGAATACCAAGGAATGACGTTGTGTCCTTTTCACGGTTTCATGTTGGAGACAAATCACCTTGTTTGGTCATGTTAGCTTTGATCACTTAGCTAAGGTATTGTCTGTTTTCTCCACTGTATAGCTAATACTTTTCCTTTTGTAATAACTAAGTAATTTACAGTGAGACCCTTCAATATAATATAAATATCCTGTTCTTCATCAACTTTCCTCAATTAGTGTTGATGATTCTTGACTGAATACATTTTTTCTGTGATAGTTGCAAAATGATGTTTTGAAGAATTTCATCACTCCTCCTGTCTTGATCAGTTGACATACTGCTGTAGAAAAGGGCTTTCTCTCATTTATCTATTTAACATTATAGACTCATGAATTCTTATTTAGTAGATTTTGATCCATTACTTTGTTTTGGTGCCCAAATTAGCCCTGCAAGGTGTTCCAGGTTCATTTTTTTTTTTTTTTTAACCTTTCCTGTTCCTGCTGTGGAATCTGTAAGGCATCATTATAAATAAATAATTTCCCAAACCTACAAAATGGGTACTATTGTTGTTTCCATTATATGGGGGGAGGAAGGAAGTCATAGAGAGGCAAAATAAATGGCCCAAAGTCATAGAGCCATAAAGCGGTGAAACCACAAATGTTGCTGCTTCTAGTCTTGTCAATCCCCATACCCCTGACCCCCAAGTTCCGCCCCGCCCCACCATGGTCTACTCTCCACAAAGTTAACAGAATGCTGTACCTCAGATGAAATCTGAATCTCTTCCGCCACACAACAATGCCTTGGCACCTGGTATCCACACGCTAAATATTGTTAAAGTGAATGGAATTAAATTGACAAGTTAACGAATAAACACTATCACTATTTTCTCCTTTGCCATTTTTTTTTTTCAGTGATTGGGCCCAAGGAGCATAAAATGGATCCTAGCATGAAGTGAGAAGAGAAGAAGTGAGGATGCTGTCATAGCCTTTGGGGCAGGCCTGAGGATGCCTCATAGGGTATCTACCCCTATTGCCGATTTGGATGTTCTTATCCCTCAGTAACCTCCACCTCTACATCTGAAATCCCACTGTAGTGATGTTCTCAGTCCATTCGCCCACATTCCCCTAAGTCTCAGAACCTCTCTGTTGTTTTTTCCAAGAAAACATGCCACCCTTGTATCACTGACTTTACTCCCAGTCAGCACCTTATGTCCTTTCCTTCTTTATTTTAGACCCAATGGTTCAGTAATTCAAATACTCCCCAGGCTCTAGCCTCAACTTCCTACCTGTTCTTTCCCTACAAACTCTCAGATTGTGAAGAATCCACTTACCTCATTCCTCCACTGAAACGCCGGAGGCGCATCTAGAGAAAAATCACACAATCATGTGGATGTTGGCAAGCTTCAGCAAGCTCTTCACCTGATTCTGATCAGCTTCTTCCCCACTCCCCTCAACTGTGATTCTAAGCTTTACTCTCTCTCTCTTTATGTTCTTTCCCCACCACCCTCTTTCTCTGACAGCCTCCTACAACTGGAAGAAAATCCAGGCTATCGAGCAGAACCAATACCTCTATTTAATCCACACGTACACTTGCCTTTACTTCCTTTCTTTTTGCAAGTCTTAGTGAAGAGGTGACTTTTAACTTGTACAAAACATATCTTATGCTCTGGACCCCAGCCTGTACTACCACTTTGCTTTATGAAATTATATCTACTTTTTTCTACAGATGTAATCTCTCAGTCGTTCTGTACATCTTTTATTGCTTTCCCTTCAGCCATACAAATAAGCTCCATTCTCATCTTTAAAAGTAAAATATCCTTTGATCCTACATCTTCCCTTTATCTATTACCATATTGTTTTTATTTTTCCTATGAGTAGGATTCTTCATATTACTTTACACCCACTGCCTCCACTTTCTCACTTCCCTTTTGTTCCTTAAGCCACTTTAGTTGACCATCTGCCTGTATCATTTCACTGAAACTCCCTTCTCCAAGGTCACCCATGACCTCTTACCGTTAAATTCATTGGACAGGCCTTATCTTATTTAACTCTACCCTCCCTTTTATCTTGTTTTCCTTCGAAAAAAAATTCATTAGACATTGAAGATACTATAGTGAACCAAACATATCTGACCTTGTCCTTATGGAATGCATAGTCCAGGAGAAACAGACATTAAACAAAGAGCTACAGGATTAATTATTAAGTGTAAATGCGATGTGCTACAAAGAAAATTTAAACGTTATTACGAGAATAGAGGATCTGGCCTAATCTGGAGGGGGAAATGGTAAAAACAAAACAAAAACCATTTGTGAAAATGGCACTCAAACTGAGAACTGAAGAATGAGTAGCAGTTAGCCCAGTTAGAGGTGAGGGGTGGTGGAGAGAAGAACCTTCTAAACTGAGAAAACAAAATGCAAGAGCCCAAGGATGGGCAGGAGGCTAGACTGTCCAGGCACCATAAAAAAGGGCAGTGTGATTGGATCAAAGAGAATGAGGGGATTCCAGGTGGGGCTGGAGACAAGAAGGATAGGCATGAAATCACTCAAATGTTTAGAACATGGTAAGAAATTTGGACTTTATCCTAAGAATGATAAGTTTCCATTGAAGAATTTTAAATAGGAATATGGCGGGATAAGACTTGACTCCAGATCCCCTGACGATCAAGTCCAAATAATGGCAGCTTGGACTAAAATGGTGGCAATGGAGATACAGAGAAGCATATGGATTAAAGATGCATTTAGGAGTTAAAATTATGAGACCCTGAAATTTACTGGATGGGGGATAGAAGTAATAAAAAAAAAAAAAAAAGAGCAATACGGGTAAACCTAAATTTCTAGCACAAGCAACTGAGTGGACAATGATCCCTTTTACTAAAATAATGAACACAGGAGAAGGTATATCCTTGGATGTGAAAATTAGGAGTTTGAGGTGCCTCCAGACATGTGGAGATGTCCATGGATAGTTGGATATATAGGTCTAAAGTTCAAGAGCAACTCTGGGCTGAAGATAGAAATTGCGAGTCATCAGCAAATGGAGGAGGCATAACTGAAGCCAAAGGAGGATGTGACATTGGCTGCAGAGATCAGAAGAGGGAAGAAAAGCCTTGTGCCTTCCTAGTTACCCATACCCTCTGCGCTAAGGCCCTGTGAACTACTAGATCTCTGACCTATTGTTTCACTCTCTTTTATTTGTTTGCACATACGATTCCCTCTTGATATGCCTTTCTCACCTCTTCCTTTACTCTAATTTCTTCTCCAAGACTCGATGCCAGTGCCAACTCCTCTACAAATCTTCCCATTGGTTAGATGCTGCTTCTATCTGGTCTTAAAATTCCCTATACATACTTCTAACTTAACACGCATCACACTGTAATGTAATGTTTGTCCCTCCAATAGACGGTAAATTTTTTTTTTTAATTTTTAATGGTTGTTTGTTTTCGAGAGAAAGTGAGGTAGAGTGAAAGCGGGGGGGGCAGAGAGAGAGGGAGACATGGAATCCGAAGCAGGCTCCAGGCTCCAAGCTGTCAGCATAGAGCCCAATGCGGGACTCAAACCCATGAACTGTGAGATCATGACTTGAGCTGAATTTGGATGCTCAACTGACTGAGCCACCCAGGTGCCCCTAGACTGTAAGTTTCTTAAAGACAGAACTCTACATTTCTCTTTGAGTCCTAGGGCCTAGCACAGGGCGAGATATCTAACAGTCTCAACACACACTTGGAAGAAAGAAAAAAGTTCTGTTAGGCAAAGTTTTCTATGTGAATCATGAAATCTTTGATTGTTACAGCCAGAATGAACTCTGGATATTTTCTACTCCAGCATATTTTACTGGCGGGGTGGGGGAACTGAGGCCCAATCACATATTAATCAGTTGCAGAAACATATTTAGCATCTATATTTTTCTGGTTCCCAGACTAGTGGTCTTCCCGTTGTCTGATAACCAAACAACCCAAGAAACTACTCAATGATGTGCATGCTAAATGTATGCCATGTAGGTCTTTTTTAAAGCTAGAATACTAAAAACCACTAAAAGGTGGGATTTGAAAAGAATATTGAAATATACTGAAGAAGACATCTTTTTTAAAGGTAGAATTCTTTTTTTTATTTTAATTTTTTTATTTAGTAACCTTCAAATTATTTTTATTTTTATTTAAGTCCAAGTTAGTTAGCATAGAGTGTAATAATGGTTTCAGAAGTAGAATTAGTGATTCATCACTTACATATAATACCCAGTGTTCATCCCAACAAGTGCTCTCCTTCATGCCCATCACCTAAGTGAGCCCATCCCCCCACCCATTTCCCCTCCGGCAACCCTCAGTTGGTTCTCTGTATTTAAGAGTCTCTTACGGTTTGCCTCCTCCTCTGTTTTTATCTTTTTTCTTTCCCTTCCCTTGTGTTTGTTTCCTTAAATTCCACATATGAGTGAAATCATATGATATTTGTCTTACTCTGACATTTTGCTTAGCATAACACATTCTAGTTCTTAAAAGATACATATACAGGTCCAAATATATAACTGAAATGACCTTAAGAGATCTAGAACAAATTCAGAATCTATACTACTATTGAGTTTCTGCATGAATAATAAAAGCAAAAGATTTCTAAATTGTATGGATTGTTCATACACGGTCCTATCTAGGCTGGGAGGGAGTATAGGAGGTTGACTAGTTCATTGATGTTGATATTTGCAACTGATATTTGTTGAATCCTCCCCATGAACCAAGTACTAGAATGAATTTTTTCATACATAAATTCACGTGATCATCCTGTTAAAGCCCTGTGAGGAGTTTGAAAACGTTAGCTATCGTCTTAAGTTCACATAGTTAACTGGTGGCTGGGCCAGGGCTTAGACCCAGGCAGTATGATTACAAAGGTATGTTTGAGGGGGCGCCTGGGTGTCTCAGTCGGTTGGGCGGCCGACTTCGGCTCAGGTCGTGATCTCTCGGTCTGTGAGTTCGAGCCCCGTGTCGGGCTCTGTGCTGACAGCTCGGAGCCTGGATCCTGATTCTGTTTCTGTGTCTCCCTCTCTCTCTCTGCCCCTCCCCCATTCGCGCCCTTTCTCTGCTTTTCAGAAATGAATAAATGTTAAAAAAAAAAATATATATATATATATATATATGTTTGAAACCACTGGGCTCTCCCACCTTTAATTAAACTTGTATATCCTCCCCACTTAAGCGGCTCAAACGGACAGTGTATTCTGTTTGCTGATCTCTTTTGAAAGAAAAAAAAAGTTAAAAGGGGAAGAGTTATGCCACAGAGTCATCCCTAATTGATAGAAAAGACATGAAACGAACCATTCTCTCTTTCCCAATCACTTCTTTGGGTCTGAAAGAAAAATATTTAAGTGAAGAGAAGATAAATATTTGTTCGTTCATAAGCTAGGCTCCATTACATTTTCTTCTTTATAGAAAAAATACATAACTGTGTAATATCTTCTATTTGTCCACATTTCTCCGTGTGTTTTGGTGTCAGTGCTATCTCGGATTATAAACTGTAGATGGCAGTGATCAAGTTAAGGTTTGTGCAGCGTCTGGACAATGTTACGTATATTGCATAATACATAATAAACACTATTTGTAATTATAATAAGGGTGAATTCTGGAAGAGGTAAACAAGGGTATAAAATTCATCTTCCGTATGGTTATTATTCCATTTATATGAGGAGTCCACTAAATTCACTGAACCATAGCAGGCCACATCTGTTTGAAAACCTACCAGTTTTTATGAACATTAAATAAAAATGGTTAGATTTAATGACAATTTATCATATTCATGCAAAAGTAATGAAATGAAACTAGCGAAAAGGAGGCCACACTGATAAGGAAAGGAGTTCTAAATGCTAACAGGTTCAATGTTTTATTTTTGATGATTTCAAAAATCAAATATCTGCTACTTATGCTCCAGAACTTTGTAACTGGGGGGGACATTTTTGCCTCAGTGTTGTGTTCTTTCTTGCTTAAGTACTAACCTACTAGTATAGATTCAGAAAATATGCCTAACATATTTACCCACGAACTTTCCTCACGAAAGCTAGGTTTTTGAACCTTAAGAGAAACTGCTTGGATGAACAATTTTACCACAAGGAGACACAATGGACACATTCCTTAAACAGAATGAAGATAAAGCTGGGGGGTTGGGTGAAGAGAGCAGCAGACAGGAAGTGAAAAATAAGTTCTCCTCGCTGTATTTTATAGGTGAAGTAAATTCTACTTGGATTAGACCTTCTAAGTTACTATGACAGAGGGTAAAGAGAGGTGGAAAGGAAACTTTGAGTGACATTTTTGACAGCAAGCTACAGAAATAACAATTTGACAGAAGAGGCCATCATAAATATAAGATCATCTCAGGCATGAATAGGATTTCCCTTAATGTAAAAAATATGGAGCAGGTGTAGGATTCAATTTGGGGTGAAGAGAAAGAGCCAGGCGGGCAGATTACCTAGAAGCAAGCTACGAGGGCTCAAGTCAAAGAACTCTCATATCAGTTTAAATATCCCTAGTGAACATTTTTGGAGATTTCGAGGTATTGCTCTCAGTTACTCCTATTTATATCTGTTTCTGGCTTGATTGAGTGGGATGACGTATAACTAATAAATAGAGAAGGTTGGGATTCCTATTAATCCAAAGTTTGTTTTTGTGCCAGTACTGAGATCTATTTATCCTTCAGGTAGACGATAGATCTCATTCTTCCCTAATCAATACAGACATCACAGATCAACAACAAATCTTCATACTGGCAAACAGACCAGTCAATATCTTATTATTATTTAATAAGAATTTCATTGTCAGTGCGCTGGGAAGAAAAATATTAGTAGAGAAGTCTGCATGTAGCATTATAAATACTGCTCTAATATAAAGGACAGAAGATGGAAAAGCACCATGTCCCAAGAAAAATTAGCCTCCAGTGAAGAGCTTTGGGATCTTGTCGGGAGCTGCAGCTAACTCGTTTTCTGAGTTGGACTGGTTAGTTGCCATCTTGAGCCTTCCAGTTCTCTGTCAGAAGGGCAAAAGGGGTTGACCAAACTTCTCCCCAAAGCCCACCTTTCAGCTCTGAGATCTGAGACAAGTAAATAACTTACTCTGAATTTTGATTAGGTTAAGGATTTAACAATCAGCTGAAGCAGGATGAGTAACCCATAACGTGTTCCAGAAAAATAGGAAATGACATGTTGAAGAGCATTTAAATGGAACAAAACAGATTTGTGTGTGTGCCACTATTGATACACAAATGTTGAATGTGTTTTCCTGTATCTACTGAGTGTGATTGATAGGAGATACATGAATTTCAAGGTCTGGGAATTGAAGTAAATTATTGTCAGTGGTATCACTTCTTTAAAAAAAAAATTACACCCTTAAAGAAACAGACAAATTGACACAAGATACACATAAAGCATCAAATTAGCACAAACATCCACTTACAGTTGTGAATACATGTGAATACATATGTGTATATGTGCACGTGTACATACAGATAGATGGGTACATGTGAATGTATATGTAGTTGGGAGATTTTCAGAAAATTGGAGGAACATTTAAAAAATTGTTGATGGGGGCGCCTGGGTGGCTCGGTCGGTTAAGCGTCCGACTTCGGCTCAGGTCATGATCTCACGGTCCGTGAGTTCGAGCCCTGCCTCGGGCTGTGCTGACAGCTCAGAGCCTGGAGCCAGTTTCAGATTCTGTGTCTCCCTCTCTCTCTGCCCCTCCCCTGTTCATGCTCTGTCTCTCTCTGTCTCAAAAATAAATAAACGTTAAAAAAAATTAAAAAAAAATTGTTGATGATTTTTAGCATGCTTAGCACTTCTGTTTTGAAAACAACTTGTCTTCCTTTTCAAAATGTATGTGCCAAGCTGGCTCTGATGTCAGAATGAGCCATCTTCACAGGATTGGGTCAGCCCCCGCTCAAGGATTCTTTGACAGAAAAGAAACCAGTGGTGGGATGGTAATTGAGCCATTAAGTCTCAGATCTGTAGCATCTTTTCCAAAACACTACCAAACTCTTGAATGTCTAATCAAGAGAAGGAAAGATGAGTTTGTCTTTTACTGAATTTTTATTGAATGTTTTATTTTATTTATTTTGAGAAAGCAGGGGAGGGACAGAGGGAGATGGAGAGAAAGAATCCTAAGCAGGCTCCCAGTTGCCAGTGCTGAGCCTGACGTGGGGCCCAAACTCAGGAACTGGGAGATCATGAGCTGCGCCGAAATCAAGAGTTGGACGCTTGACCAACTGAACCACCCAGGCACTCCATTTTTTACTGAATTGTTAAATCTTTATCTTCACCCTCTCCCTTTATTCCTCCACCTCTCATTTCAATTCCCCCCACTTTGAGACTAAAGCATGAATAAGTCTGGTGCAGAAAGAGGAAAACAAAGAGAAAACTTGGCTCGTCTCTCTTCCATTGCTGTGTTCTTTCCCCTCTCAATTCTGTTTGTATCTAACTTAGATTATGTCTGCTTAAATTCTCTTTATACCCAGGATATTTTAGGTTTGCAGTATCTTTGCACTGAATTAAAATAACTTGAAATTTGAAACCCATAATGTCACAAATATTTTACAGATCAACTTGATGTAGAACATAAATGAATCTCAAGTGAGAAAAGCACAAATGTAGATTTCCTTCACAAGAAGTTGTAAGCACCTGCTGTCACCTTACAGGATTTTTAAAGTTTACGAACGAGGCCACTAGAGGTAAGTTCATGTTTAGCAAGATCACACCAAAAAAAAAAAAAAAAAAAAAAGAGAAAGACAGAAAGAAAAGAAAAAGAAATTGAATTGATAGGAGCCCACCCTGGGTCTAATTTAAAAGTTTCCATTTATGTCATGTCAGATTTGGGGAGACTGAGCCCTCACTGAATGCATTGGTCTGTCTCCCGGACTTGATACCAGGGTTCATGACTGCAGTTCCTGGCACAGTCATAAATATTCATACCTCGGCTAATAATTTGCAAGCCAAATTCATTTGGCTTTTTTCACCCCATCAATCTTATAATTAATAAGGGTGGTGCTCTTGTTTCACTTTCCTCCAAAAGAAAAGATAAATGAAATAAAGAGTCATCCTGTACATTTAAATAGGAGTGCCTCTCACTGATTAAAAGCTGATGCTATCATATAATGGTCGAAGGAGAGGTTTCAGCTATTTCTCTCCCTGGTGGTGGACTGGGGAGGGGGAGGGAGATAAGAGCAAAGGAACCATTTCCAGATGTGGCGGCATGAGCCTTGATCTGAAGAGCTTGGTTATCTATTAAATAATGCATAGGAAAACTTTGAGATACTATGTTGAAAGCGAGTTGTAGGGGATATATTTACAAATTGCACTCTTATCTAGTGTTTGGATAGACAGACATTGTGTATAGCATGCCAACATCCAGAGAATTAGATTCTCAACAGTCTGCAGGTTCTGTCTGAAGGTTAGAAATTCAGAGATAGTTTAGAAAGTTGTCAGAGGGGCTCCTGGGTGGCTCAGTTGGTGGGTCACTTCGGCTCAGGTCATGATCTCGTGGTTCGTGAGTTTGATCCCCACGTGGGGCTCTGTGCCGGCAGCATGGAAGGAGCCTGGAGCCTGTTTTGGATTCTGGTCTCCCTCTCTCTCTGCCCCTCCCTCACTCATTGTCTGTCTGTGTTTCTCTCTCTCTCTCTCTCTCTCAAAAATAAACAGTAAAACAATTTTTAAAGAAAGTTGTCAAAATTTAGTGATTATTGTCTTTAAAGTGACTGCCTTCGAATTGGAATGATAGCTGCATTTCTAAATCTAATTGTAAAGACTTGGTCTCCACAGAAGCATTAAAGGAGGCATACGTGACAAAATGACTTTACAAATAAATCATGGTACATAGGACATGGTGTAAATTGTCTGCTCCCATTGGATTTTCTAAGGTCATTTATAGCAGAGCAGATAATCAAACTGAACATAATTTAGAAATAAAATTTTGATAATTGAGCTAAGTAACTTGAACTTGTCAATCACCTGTGACCTTATTCTATTTACACTTCACTTGAACATTCTAAAGTCCTAAGGCCGATGGATAAGCTTCGAGTATAAACGACTGCCCTCACTTTGTTGTGGGTGTATCACCCCTTCTGAGCAGATTACTTAATCTGTATTAAAATGAAGAGATGGGGGGCGCCTGGGTGGCTCAGTTGGTTAAGACTCCGACTTCAGCTCAGGTCATGATCTCACAGTCCATGAGTTTGAGCCCCGCATCGGGCTCTGTGCTGACAGCTCGGAGCCTGGAGCCTAGTTCAGATTCTGTGTCTCCCTCTCTCTCTGCCCCTCCCCTGCTCATGCTTTGTCTCTCTCTGTCTCAAAAATAAATAAAAACATTTTTAAAAAATTAGATAAATAAATAAAATGAAGAGACGGGATAAATATGTACCCAGAAAAAGCTTTGTAGTTAGGTATTTGCCTCAAATTGTCTTTTACGGAAACTTTAAGGATGCAAAACTGTGTTATTTTTTGTGTATTGCTTAGTTTGTTTTAGGAGTTCTTACCACTTGAGATACTTTTTTTTTTTTTTTTAAGGTTTATTTATTTTTGAGAGAGAGTATGAGCAGGGGAGGGGCAGAGAGAGAAGGAGCAGAGGATCTGAAGTGGGCTGGCTTTGTGCTGACAGCAGAGAGCCCGATGTGAGGCTGGAACTCACAAACCCGGAGATCATAACCTGAGCAGAAGTTGGAATCGCGACCGACTGAGCCACGCAGGTGTCCCCACTTGAGATATTCTTGAGACACCCCCCTGCTTCTACATCATGGTGTGAAGGTGGCATACGGGGGGGGGGGTGGGGGTGGATTTCAGGCGCTCCTAGTGTTCTTTATCCTTAAAGCTTGTAAGTGTCATGTTCTCTAAAAGCATGTGATGTTCAGGGCAATCCTTTAAAAATGTGTAAGCACAATTTGTACCTTAATTTTTACACCTAATTCTATGTGAATATAATTACACCTTCGATTTACTGTAAAAAAAAAAAAAAAAAAGTTTTCCTCTCTTGACATTGAAAACAGGGGAGTAATTGTGGGAGAAGCAAGCCTAAGTCTGACTGGGCCTCCTTACATTCTGTTCCCAGACTTAATGCAGTCAATGGCTGCGGGGCTGAGACTGAGATGGGAACCCATACAATATAAGTGGCTCAGACTGGGACTCTGAGACACCTTTGCAAGGAGTTCTCTGCTGCTGTGGGGGAAGAGATTCTCGTTCTGTCCAAGTTCCTCCCTGGAGAGAATGGGGGTAATTGGCTTTTCCTCACTCTCCACCAAGCCCTTCTCCATCCCGCTTAGCAGAGAGGGTGCTTGGAAAAATGCACGGTTGGGTACTAGAATGTCTTTCCTCTCACCGACTTTTCAAAAGCAGAATTCAACCCACCTCGAGCCTGTGGGGCTCTCTGGGTCTTTGCTGTTTCTCTCCTACTAGGTCACTAAAACCATACAACACAGCAGTTTTCCTGCAGGGGAGCCACAGAAGGATGACAGAGGAATTTGGTGGCCGGGCTTCTGACAGTCGCCCCTTCTCCCATTCCAAACCTGCTCACAGACCCAGAGGCAGACCTTCCCTTCATTCTTAGTGCCGCCCCACGTCACACTGAGGCCCTACGGACCCCCTCCGAGCAGAGGCTGCTGCAGTGGGCTCGTGCTGGAGGAGGCTGGGCCTGATGGCTGCCCAGCCACCTTCTCTATCTTTACAGGCACTGGAGGCTGAGCACTTAAATTCAGGCAGGGCTCTTGGATCACAGACTTGCTCACCCACCAATGTAGGACCTGAGGACTAAATCCCATCCTAATTCTCTTCCCAGCAGCCGGGAAAGGCAAAGATCATGGGGGATGAGGAAGGTGAAAAGCTACCCCCTCATCCAACCCTCACTCAGGGCTGCATGGGCCTCATTCCATACTGAGTTCTCCCTGGGGCACCAGCTGTGCTGGTCCTCAGCCAGGGAGACCTGAGGGGTTTTGCAAATAAGTTTTTGGTATTTTTAAATTATTTTTTATTGATTTTTTGTTTTGTTTTTTGAGAGAGAGCAAGCTGGGGAGGGGCAGAGGAGGGGGGGGTATTGGGGGGGGGTGTGCGGGGGGTAGGGGTAGACGCAGAATCTGAGGCAGGCTCCCAGCAAAGCACAGACCCCGAAGCAGGTTCAAACTCATAAACCGTGAGATCATGACCTGAGTCTAAGTGGGACACTTAGCTGACTGAGCCACCCTGGCGCCCCACAAATAAGTTTTTGTTTTGATCTGATCTTCTTTCCTCTTTGTCAAGGCCTGGTGGCAGAAGCCAACAGAAATAGGGTAGGATTGGGCCAGAGAAAAGATAGTAATTGCGGAGCTTTGTGGTTATTTCTGTACACGTGTGCCTAGGTCACCCGGCATGTTTGTAGAAGGAGGTGGGGAGGGCAGAGACAGAATGTACGAGGCTAGGGAGCTGTAGACCAAGTGGCTCTGTGTAACTCAAACACCTCAGCCCCCAACTATTGTCGCCTCACCTCATGGGTCCGGAACAGCCACCTATCCTTCAGGGTTCATCTAAGTCTTTTTATGCGTCAGCCCCAAGCCCTGTTCCTCAGGATGCAGAGAGAGAGAGAGAGAGGCTTGTGGGGAAAGTGGGGCTGGAGTGGCAGGTGGCAAAGGTTCAGACAGGAGAGCTGGGCTCCAGGGTGTCTGGCTGGGCTGCCCAGCCCTCAGCCCTCTGGCCTGCAGGCCTACCTGCCTTCAAATCCTTCATCACAGGGCTTTCCTTCCACTGATTTGGCTTATTCTCTATAAGAATGGAAATTATGAATTGTATTGTTATTTTTTGAAGTCACATCCACCTGAGAACGTGTCTACCAGGCAAGGTGAATGGAGAGCTAAGAAAAGTTTGGGTAATTCCAAATGAAATTTACTATGAATAACCCTTTGGGTTAGAGCTAAAATGGGGCTACTTTGGGACAGCGACTTGGATTGGCCCTGTATTGGGATGGAAATAATGCTCCTGACAGATTACTAGGCATGTGTACATGGTATCATCATTGTCCTAAACATCCCATTTCTAGTGATTTCAAAAAGTGAACGGGTTGACCCAGCCCAAGAGCTTCCTTCTGTGTCAGTATGTTGTGGAGAAATACTTGAGGGTCTGCGTGAAATCCACCAAGACAGGCAAAATAGAGGAGGGGAAAGGGAAAGTCACAGGAACTCTGGCAGAGATGACAAAAGGGAAGAGGGAACTAGAGAGAAAACAAGGAGAGATGGACAGAGGGGAGGAAGACAGAGGGTAGAGGAAGAGAGAGACAGAGACGTTTTCGCACGTGCACACCGAGGGCTTTGAAAGCTTCGACCCCGACCCCCAGACCTGAGAGCATCTCACAAAACAGGTTCAGCTCGTATTTCAGGCGGTCTCCTTGCCTGGTGTCCGCGGTCCCCGGGGCCCTAATTCACTCCTGCCCTCTCTGCACAATGACATTCGAACCTGGGAAAATAATTGCATTAGAGCAGATTACTTATAACCGATAGTTATCCGTCTTTTTCTGTTCGACAGAAGTCTATTAAACTCAGCACAGTCATTACCAGCTGAGCTCTAGAGCGCGCCTTCATTAAGAAAATTAAAATCATACTTTTGAATCCAAGCAAAGCCTGCTTAGGTCTCAAGAGCCCGCGTCCAAGCCCGAGGTTATGGTGAGCCTGCTTTTCCCGCGAACCAATCTTTTTTGGATACAGTAGGTCGGGGTGCAAAGATGGAGTGTGATGGCAATCACTCGAAGATAGGGACCTCTGAGCTCTAGAAGGACCCTCTTTCTTCCCGGCTCCTTGCCCCCCTCCCCTGCAGCCTTTCCTCCACTGGATCTTTTCGCAGGCGCTTTCCAGTTAAAGGCACCACACCTGTGCAGGCGTGGCCCGGATGGGCGGCGTTGGTGGGGGTGGCTGAGGCGGAGGGGGGGAGACCAGGGAAGGCGTGGGCTCAGGTCCCGGGAAGCCACGACGGTGAACTTCCCCAGCTGACGTCTGCGGCCAGAGGCCCGCTCCAAGTGCACGTGTTTCACACACGCACGCGCGTGCACACACACCCGCGCGGGGAGAGGGGAGACTGCCCCCCCCCCCTTTGCATTTCACATTCGTTCCGGGACCAACGTGGCCTACGAGCCTTTTGTCCAACCGGGCAAGGGAGCCTGGCCCCGAGATTGAGCAGGCACTTGCGGGAAGCTCAGACCGGGACCGGTCCCTCTGACTGAATCTTCCGCCTCTGGGGGCCTCTTTGGGTCTCCTCCTCGGCTTGGTAGGAGTCTCGGCTCGCGGCACCCCTGGCAGACTCGGGGCGCGGACTCGGCCCAGCTCCTCGCCTCTCCCGCGCCCCAGCTGAGGGGAGGAGGGCACAGGTGGGAAGCTAGGACAGCAGGCAGGGCGACACCCCCTCCCCTCCCGGTAGCCTCAGGGTAACATCTCCCAGTGCTCCTGTGGTGGTGGGATCTCCAACTCCACTTTAGCTGGAAACATCACCCGGCAGGAGAGCTGTCCGCTTAGTTAGGAGGGGGCGCTTTTGCATTGATTTTCTGTGGCATCTGGAAATTCGCAGGGTTTGGGGAATAATTTTTAGCATGTTTGAGTGGTGGTGGTTCTCGTCGTCGTTAGCCACTGCCCTTTGTTTCAACATTTTGCTTTTCAAAATGTTAATTTCTGCGTATTTCTCTGACAGATCTGCCCAACTCGGGGCTCTCAAGGAAAACACACGGCTTTTCCATATTATCGGGGTGCACTTTCCTGGGGCTCTAGGAGCAGAGAGGCGCTGCTTCAATTTTTTTGTCAAAATGCCCAGTAATAGAGTTCTCCACCCCTCGTTCTCTCTGTCTAATGAGGGCTTTGAGGTTTATTAGGGGAAAACAGCACACACTCCCCTCAGCACTCAAATACAGGATTAGGTGGAGTTTACTTGAAAGTGTATAATATTGTTCCTTGGCAAGTGTCTAATTCTCTTTTCCATAATTTCTATTTGACACAAAAGCCTGCAAAATTCAAGTGGTGAAAGTCCGCGAATAGACGTGGACAAGTGAACGTCTTTTACATCTGCATGATTTTCAACTCGCTAAATTGGTGGATTTTTTTTTTCTTAAAAAAATGTTTTTTCAGGGGAAAAGAAAACAAAACAAATGCAGCTTCCCTGTCGTCGTTAGTGTTTACTTCTCATCAAAGGTGGACACATCATTCGATTTCTTTTCCTTGTGTAGCAAAAGATGGGGAAGTCGGAAACAAACAGCAGCTTTTTAACAGCAGGAGATCCAAGACTTTCTCCAGATGATTTTCTTTTCTTGTGCTTTCCCCTTCTTTCTTCTTAAAGCAAAACCAAAACAAAGATAAAAAAGGAAGAAACACCATTCCTCCTGGAGAGTTTATTTTGTTGCCACAATACAGGGGTGGAGACAGTTAACGGCTATTTGAAATGATAATGCTTAGTGATCTCATTCATCTAATCATAATCTTCAAGTGGTTTAAGATTAATGGCAAGAGGTATCTTCAGTCTCTTCCTAAAGACCTTTGCATTAATTTACGTAGAACATTGACCAGACTGTCAGTGTCTCCAAATTTCATTAAGTCAAACAGAGACAAATACGATGAGGTGTTCCTATTTTCTTAATCTGTAAGTGTCTTACTGGAAACATTTCTACACAGATTCAACTGCATTGGGGACACTTGCTTCCTTTTCTTTGTTACAGGTAGATAGATCTAGATATATAAAACGTGTTTTATATATACATACATATTTAAAGGAACCAATATTGTCTGCAGATAACTCCTCTTCCACTTCTGAGCTTAATGAAGACCTTTCCAAAAGTCAACTTCAGTGGCAAGCCGCAGACTCTGCTTCCTCCAGACCAGGGTTTACATTTAAAGTAAGTTTGAACTCACTGAACTTCTTTAAAACGGGCAAAAAAAAAAAAAAAAAAAAGAACAACTTGGAGTATATTTAATTTACCTCATTTAGCAAAAATAATCCCAGCAATTCTTCAAACACCAGAACACCCGGGCGGCCTCTGACTTGTCCTAGCAGAGCACCTTCCCTGTTCCCCCGGGGTCCCCATCCCGGTCCGGAGCGTCCCCAAAGAGGAGGGTTGGAGAAGGCGTGACACAGGAGGGTTCTAGGGAGAAGCAAGGGAAGAGAGCGGTTTGTAAAGGAGACACTCCTGGTACCCTGGCCAGAAATGAACGTCAAGACACCCACCTTTCCTCCCTGCCTTTCCCCGTGCCCCATTGCTGACAGGAGTTTGCACAGAATCCTGAAATCCGGGGCTTTCAAAAGCAACCCCCAAACTCCCCACACACTAAAGTCGTTCCTCGCTGCAGGTTTACACTCTGTGTGTGGGGTCTAGCTGTGGTCAGGAGACTTTTCCGAGTCAGGACTGCTATGCCAGCGCCTTTCCCAAGAGTAGAGGCTGGCGGCGGAGTCACCGCGTCTGCCAGCCGGAGATTGCCCCGGCTCTCGTTACCTGTGCGCCCTCGCGTTAGAGCGGTCATAAATCCGTGAAGATTAATTGGGAAGCCGAGAAAACGCCTGTATGCACCAAAACGGTCGAAAAAAAAAATAGTAATCCAGACACTCTCAGATAGTCCCACACTTGCATTTGACGTGAAGCACCAGAATATGATCAAATGTCAAAGACGTTGGCGGTTTGTTTTTGGTGCGCTCCAGCTACCCTTTCCGTTTCCAGCAAAATTGAGAAGCACGGGAAAAGACCGTGTGTGTGTGTGTGTGTGTGTGTGTGTGTGTGTGTGTGTGGATAGACAAGGTATGGAGACAACTTTTGAATACATTCTCTATTTGGGAGGAAAAAGTCGGACAGGGACCAGTATTTTCTTTGCGGTGCAGGAAAGGGTCATTCAATACCAGGCACTGAATTCCGAAAGCGATTCTGCGGGACGTTACAGAAACAGTGCGAGCTCCTCAGGAGTTTTATTTTGCGAAGCTGCAAAATACTGTTTTGTATTGACCTCTTTCCCCATCAGATATCCTTTTTTTTTTTTTTTTTTTTAAACTTTGACAGCATCTATTACAAACATTTCCTTACACTCCGGAATCTACAGTTTGGCCAAAACAAACAAACAAATCACAGCAAACACCCAGAGAATAAAAGGATTTAGAAAGAGAAAATGTGTCCCTTTTCTAGTCATTTGATAGTTAATTCCCCGGAGGCCAAGAGAAGGTGGGGGTTCCTTCGTACTTTATTATTTTTTTATTATTTATTCATTTAAATGTTCAGCCTTTGCAAGTTATTTCTCTCCCGCGGGGTTTTGCTGCAGAACCGAGGTGGGGTTGGTGGAAGGGAGTCACTGTGATGGGGGGCGGGGGGGACACAGAAAAACAAGATTTGCTTCGCAGGGGGCTGACCTGCAGCGGTCTACTCCGCTGGCCAGCAGGGGGCGCTCTGATGTTATATGTGGACGAGACAGCCGTGCGGCTCCGAGCTTCAATACCGGCTTTGCAGTTAGTTTCACGCAGCTGCAAAAGGAAGGGGAGGAGGGATTGTAGGTCCTAAACCCTCAGCAGCTATTCTACTTGGGTTATTTACCCCTCCGTTCGAAAGGCACCTACGCCTCACTTTACCTACCCATCGCGCTCACTGCAGCCGCCTCCCCATCAACCTCTTTTCATCTGCATCTACACAGCTCTTGTACAATCTCTCTCTCCCTAGCCTTGAAATATACATTAATGCAACTTATTAAATGCGACGATGAATAGTCAACATTTTTTTCGCCTGTTAGTTCCGCTGATCCAAGCAGGATTTATTTGCAGATCTCACATCCCGGAGCCATAATGCGGGATTTTTTTTCCCCCTTAAATAAAATTGGTCAAATGTTGACAACCTTTAAGCCAATCTAACACTCAAGATTAGTGATGGGAAACTAATGAGAAAATATCAGATCGCCCGGCCTGAGGGCTGCCAATTAAATCTTCGCTGATTGAAAAATAAAAGCGGACTTGGGGTGTGAGCCCAGCTCAACTTCAACTATTAATTTAACATGTTGCCGGGGTCTATGCCTTCTCTCCTCTAAACTGCTGTCCCTAACACAGCTTCCTCTTCTCTCATCCTTCAACCTAAAAGCCAAATGTTATTTCTCGGAATATTTCAAGAGGTCCAAATCAGGATGATCATTTCTTACACGGTAAATATTAGGCCTTTAAGCAATATGATTTAACTAATTAGAAAATTTACATCATTAAGTCTCAGGGAGAGAAAAAAAGAGAAACAAATCTGCCAGTCATTTTAAAGGAGACAGGCACTATTGAAGTGTGAAGAAATCGGCTCTAATTCAAAAAGGCAATCGGGCAGAAAAAGCCCTCAACATTACCCTGCTAGTTATTAATCAGAAAGGGCTCTCTCCACCCCCCCCCCCCCCACACACACACACCCCCTCCTCTCAGCACGGAGTTTAAGTTCGGCTTTTTTGCCAGTGGCCCATGTCATATTTATATTGAGGTTTTTGTCTGCTAAACGATTAAAATTTGAAAATGTTTCAACAAGAAGAAAACAGAATCCTCAAAGGGAAGAATATTCGCAGAATCACCTCTCTTCCAGACAAGCAAACCTGTTGTGATAAGCAATTTTCACCACACTCTTTATTTTTTTTTTCTTCATTCTTTCATTTTTTCCCTTCCCATTAAGTTCCTATTCTGAAACCTGCTTGGTGAGAACTAGATAGTCTTTGTGTTCTGCTCCCCTCCCCCTCCTTTCTTGCACCCCTCCTTCCTCCAAAGCGAGAAACTTAGACTGAAAGCTGAAAAGTACAAATACATTAACAAAGCCCCACTCACTTGATAAAAAGGCCATGGTCTAGGCTTACATGTCAGCCTTCTAAGCACAGGGGGATCAATTGGGTGGGGCTATAGACAAAAGATGATGAACTGGAAATTTCCCCCACCTATGTATAATATTTGATAGTGTGGTTAAAGGGGAAAGGCAGGTAGGTGTGAATAATTTTAAAGTGCACCGTAGTGTCGTGCGGCTTTCTCCCCCTTCCCCACTTCTCTATTCAGCTTCAAACAGCAGCCTCATTATATCTAGGTGCCCCTTCCCATCATACTCTCACTGGAGCCCTTGGTACACCACACACAGAGCCCTCTCCCCAGTCTTCACATTCCCAGCAAATTAACTGAAGAGGGAACTGCAAAGGAACTTTGTGAGCAGTTCTATTTGGAAACTCAGGCCCTTGCTGGCATCTCTGAGGACTTGTTCTTAAACAGACATTGGGTTTAAAAAAATGTAATAGCAAGCTTTAGATACTCCATTTCCCTTCATTATTATTTCTTTTTAAATCACAAAGAGGTCCCAAAGGCTCGTTTTTCTGCCTTCCCCTATTCTTCTCTTATTAGGATCTGTTCTAGCCACATTTTCTTATCTTCCTCTCTGCCTTACATCCTGAAAGTTTCACTACCTTGCTTCCCACCCAATCCCCGGGCCTGGAATGCTCAGGTCTGGGCTCCTGTGGGCCTGGAGCAGCTACCCAACATGAGTTCAATGCCATTCTCCACCTTTACCAGATTTCAGCTTTGCAGGAGAGAGCAGTAGCAGACCTGGGCTATTAACACACCACAGTTAATTCTCTGCGGGAACTTTTACTAGGTGGGACCGTGTGGAAGGAGAAAACATCTGTAAACAGTGAGCGC
This sequence comes from Panthera onca, assembly GCF_046562875.1. Taxonomy (NCBI): domain Eukaryota; kingdom Metazoa; phylum Chordata; class Mammalia; order Carnivora; family Felidae; genus Panthera; species Panthera onca. The sequence continues at coordinate 65,716,327 of NC_138344.1, read as the reverse complement.
TCTTGAGGGTGGGGAATGAGTTCTGACATAGAGGTCAGAACACATATAAAATATGGCAGAATTTGTGAAAGAGTTCAGACTTAAATTTTGGCAAAATAAGGAGAAGAGAAAGGGAAGGAGGAAACTGGAGACAGTCTAGAATGCTCCCCAAATGCAGCTTCTTTTCTGGCCATCACAGAGCAGATGGGAGTCGAACGTGCTCCCCTTTGAGAAAGATTAGAGTGAAAAGGGACACTTCTGTCACTTTCTGGAGGCGGGACACAGAGAGGTGAAAATATACAAGACAATGGCCTCTAGCGCTGGAGGGCTCCCCTGGCGGGCTCCCCACCCTTTGCCCCGTCTCTCTCGAAACCCTCCTTACCTTTGTTGCTTGGATTTGATCTGACACACTGGAAGTTCCTGGACTAGGTTCTTTGAGAGGAAAAAGACCACGAGAATCAACCGGTCGCCTGCATCTACTCCGAAGCCAAGAAGCATTACAATAAAATTTACAGCGCCTTTAACAACTCACAAGTAAACCATTAAAATTCCCTTTAATTGAGAAAACATTGATTTTTAAGTCTAGGAAAGGCGAAATTGTAATTTAGCTGCAAACTTTCAGGCGAGAATATAGCGTATTATGTCGCCGTATTATGGATCCACCCTTTATACCCATGCAACATCACATCTTTAATTGCGCTACTTTATGAAGTGATAAAGACAAAAGATAACCCGACTTAGGCAAATGCTTAAAAAAAAAAAAAAAAAAAGAGGACCTAGAGTAATTTCCTTTTCCAGTTATTTATAAAAGGATTGTCTTTTTTTAAGCAGAAAAAAAAAATGCCCAAAGGGGAGGAAAGAAATAAAAAGAACGGAAAACCACAGACCAGTCTAAAAGCAACTCACATTAGCAAATCCGTTGATATTCTTTAGCAAAGAAGGAATGAAGCAAACGCATTTTGAGAAAATGCATTCACGGGCAAAATTGCATCCTCCTTTAAACGAAACAAACCTGGGTCTATTTTCTTACTTTACTCCCAGTCCTTTTGGGGGGCGGAGGGGTGCCGAACCTATTGGTGGATAGGAAAAGGAAAGAAAATCAGGCTTTCTATGTTATTTCTGTATCGGTTTTTGGTATTATAGAGGAGTAAAGAAGTTTTTGTGTGGTGGTTTTTCATTGATCAGTCACTCTGAGCTAATGTAATTATCCTCATCAATAGGAGGCTGCAGAGAGAATCATTATGTGGGTGACATTGATAAATGATCGCCCAGGAACGGCCCTCTCGCGGGCAACCCCCACATCTGACCCTCCCACACACACAATGTAGTCATAGAAACACCTAGAGAGCCTCCAGCACCGCCGCGAAGGGGCAAGAGAGGGAAGAAAAAGCCTCGGGCGGCCGAGGTGGGGGTGGGGGCGACCGGGGGCGGCCGGTCCCAGATCCAAACCAGCTCCGACGACACAAAACAACCAACGGCGGGGAGAGGAGGGCGTTGCGGGTGGGAGAATCCCCCTTCCCAGCAGCAAACCCTCCCACACTCGCTCACAACAAAGTGAAAACCCGCCCTCCAGACGGACCCATTCCTCCACACCTTTTCCCATGTGCGACCTCACTACCAACAACATCTGATGTTTGCCGAGACACGCATTCAAATAGGTTTCTCCCAAGGAGTTAAATAATTAGGTTACAAAACCTGTAGGCATCTCATTCTCACACGGGGTCCCCCGTTCGAAAAACCCCAACCCAACCACAAACCAAACCCATCTGAACAAAGGCAGCAGCTGGGTGACCCTCCCTCCCCCAGCATCGCCACCCCCCCCCCCAATCCCCAGTTATTTCCTGGGCGACCCCTTCCTTTCTCTACACCTCCTAACTCGGTGCCTCTGATGATGAGATAATGGATTTTGCGATTGTTCCTGTCAGGGGGGGAAGAAAAAAATCCCCCACCGAACCCCATGTTTTCATCTTTTGACTGTTTTATTTAAGCCAATGGGAAAGTATTGAGAGCAGTGATTGATTCATAATGATCTATAAATCGATGTCGGAAAGCGGGGGTGGGGGGTGGGAGTGGAGGTGTATGAAGAGTGGGGGGGGGGGGATGCTGTTTATTTTATTTCTAAAGCTTCAAGTAAAGTAGCTTTGACACTGTTGGGGCTGGAGGGGAGGAGCTGTTGGCTCTGCTGGATCATCCATCATCGCTGTCACCCAGAGTCTGCCCCGAGGAGCCGTAGACGCAATCTCCCTTCTGTCTCTACACCGAAACTATTAATATTAAAACCTCCCTTCAAACACTGCCCCGACGGTCTCCATTCTCATCACAGTCTGACCGGCCTCCCCCGTCAGACCTGCGCGCCCCCCTCCCCGCCTCGCCCCTCCCCGCGCGCACCGCAGCCTCCTCCCGGCCCCAGCCCCCGCGGAGGGAGCCCGACGCCCGCGCTCGCGCCGCTCCGAGTGGCTCGCTGGCTTGCGACTGCGAGGTGCCCCCCACCAGCGCCCCGGTCGATCGGAAGCACGCAGGTCCACCTCGAACACCATGCAAAGGGAAGGCCAGGTGAGGGCGGGGGCGGCCGACGCGGAGGGGGAGCGCCTGCACACGCCCGCCGCCCTCGCCCCTGTCCGGCCTCCTCCCGGGCTCTCCGGACGCACGCACGTCTGCACGAACCCCGCTCCGTGGGCGGCGGCCGGAGGTGGTGGTGGCGAAGCGAGCCCCCGCCCCCCCCCCCCAACCCTGCCCCGGGCACATCCCGACACCGGCCTTTCGGACACAGAGGCAACTTGCAGCAGAGGTCCAGGCTCCTTATCGAATTGCTGGCCTGCAAGACTAATGGGGAACTTGTGGGGATCCCAGTCCAGTCCCTTTGAAGGAAGCTCCCTCCTTTGACAGCTGTTAGAGATATTAGCCACATTTCCCTTCCCAAACCTGCTCCGGGTTAACCGGCCCACGGGGGCGGGAGGGGGCGAGGAGGCCGGCAGGATCCTGACAGACTCTGCTCGGGCCGCTCTAACTAGAGTGGGGGGCTCGGACCTGGGAAGTGCCGACCTGGGCGGACGGAGGGAGAAGGGCTGGGTGGGAGACACAGACTTTCCTGGTCTTTTCTTTTTTCCGTTTAAATGTGGCTTCTTGCTCAATTCCCAACCCTTAACAGATGGCGACTGCATTCTCTCAGAATTTCTTAAAGAAAGGGAAACCTTTGGAATTTATTTCTGCTTTTGCTTTTCCATATAAATAAAAAGTGTTTTTATGTTACTCTTGTTTTGGAGAACATAAGCAATTTTATTCAGACTACAGTATTTCCTTTAACACTATATGGTTGTCAAAACACCATTCCCAGTTTCTTTGCTTTTGACAGCTGAGTCTTTCTTAAATATACCCAAATCGGAACTCTTTATACTAAATAGTAAACCCGAGATAGGAGCAAATGCCTTCTGAGGTGGTTTAAAAAAAGCATGATAAAAATTGGACAACTCTACTACCTCTTGGTCTCAGCATATGGGGGGGGGAGGGCAAGAAAATGCAAACAAATATTATTACAATTACTATTCATCCCCCAAATATTTAAGAAGGTTAAGATTAACATGATAGGATGTGGGTTTGTTGAAGCTAAGCCTGAGAGGGTTTTATTCATTAAAACCAAGTGTACAGAGCTCTGGGATCTAAACTTTGATGAAATAGCTTAATAATTTCATTAAACACTTCCTAAATTTGAGCCAATTACCAAGTAAACTCTGCAGCGCACCGTCTACTGGGAGGAAAGGAAGAAAAACTTTCTCAAACATACCCCCCCCCCCAGCGGATGTGAGTTAATTTGTAAATGGAGAACTTCACCTAAAAGCATTTGAAGTAAAAATACACAAATATTTGAATTTTGCAAAAAGACTCCATGTGCGCCAGGATAACAAAAATGAGAGGGAAGCTCTTTTCCAAGTAGCATAGAATTTCTCCGTTAACCATCAGTTTGTGTCAGAAGTGTTATTTCTACGTTGAAACAGCATATCAATTAAGCTGATAAATGTGTTAATAAAAATTCTCCCTAGCCAAAAATAATACAAAACAATAGAAATTTATCTCCTTGTTTCTTTATAGACAACTTCTATTGATGTTTTCTGCAATGGGAAAGTGGAATCACTCCAAGTGAGATACAAACTTGGATTTCGGAGCTACTGAACTATTTCCCTATCAAGCTGACATCACGGAACTAGTTTTATGATATAATCCCTTCCACACATGGGATTAAAAATTCAGGTGTTACAAAATTCCAGGGTAGGATATTTAGTTTGAAAATTGAGGGGGCATGCAAATACCTCACACTTTTTTTTTCCACTTTGCACACTTTACCAGGCATTGTTTGTGCAGTACCAGCAAAGCCAGTAACACAGATTTCTAGGAATGTTGGGTGAAACTTGGAAAATGGCATCATATTGCCTGTTGTGCTGTTGTTTTAGAAAAGAATTTATGTTTAGTCACCAACTCATCACACTAGCGTGACTGCACATGGGGGTGTCTGAAATAAAAAGACATAATATAACTTATATTAAATATTAATGATTAATCTTTGCAACTCAGGATTTCAAACTCCATAGAAGTTGTTTACTCATCTATGAACATCTATATGTAAATTTTAATTTACATATTCAGCAGTATTTTAGTAAGACAGAGAAAAAACACAGGCAGATGAATTATCTTTGAGCACAGACGTTAGTTATTTCTTATGATGTAAAATTAACCCTGAAAAAGCCCTTTATTCTGGCAGAGGACGAACATGAGAAGCTTTATCTGAGAGTCTTTTTTTTTTTTTTTTAAACATCATCTAAAGAGGTTAGACATATCGAAGGTAATCTTTCAACCTGGCTCATAACACACACACACACACACACACACAATTTCATACCTTTAGAAGTTTTCTGCCGGTATGATTTATAGGCCAAATACACACTAAGTGCTACAGACGGTTACCTTAAAAATTGTTGGTTAAGTTTCAAATACAGTCAACTTCTGGGGGCAAAACTATCACCTGCTTTTAACACGACATAGAGTAGGCGTTGTGCAACCTTGCCTTAGAGCTATTAAAAACGCAAAAGCCTAACAAAAAATCAAAAATGAAATATTTATTACCGCATTTTGTGACTTAACACCTTTTTTTTTTTAACATAACGTCACAGTCCTCATACAAGTATTTTAATGTAAATTTGACAAAGCTTAAAGGTAACAGCATTTTCTTCTAGTGAGGAACACGTGCTGAGAAAAGAATTCATGGACATACAATACCAATTCCACAGCAGATCTGATACTAGCAAAAACATTCTTTTTTTTTTTCAATTGAGGTAAACACATAGAATATCTAACATGAAACAATTAATAGACCGAACTCTGTACGAAGTTTGTTACAGTATTCTCTTGCTCCTTTTTATCCCCCAAGCTTTGAGTTTCTGATAAAGTCCTAGTGGTGGTGCTCTGACCATTAATAACTTTCTTGTGTTGAGGAAAAGCTGCCCAACGTGAGATTGTTTTGTCCACAGCCAAGGCTCAGAACTCCTGGAAGAAGCTCCCGCTCAGTCTTTAAATCTTCATTGGCAAGCTCTTTGAAAAAGAGTCCCCCAAAATAAGAAGAAGAGTTGGCTTATGAAGCACAAACTATAAAGATCTGTTGGAAACTAAAGGACACGTTTATGGAGGAACAAAGGCCGGGCATGAAAACACATTCTTGAAGCTGGAGTCCAAGGGATGAGGTTCAGCCAGACGTTCACCATGGTCTCCAGC
>NC_138344.1:65653088-65705588 GCF_046562875.1 Panthera onca | reverse complement strand
GAAATAGAACAGAGAAGTCCAATCATCCAATGCAGTTTCTGCGCCCTATGAGCACTTTGGCACAAACGCTGCGGAGGATACGACGTGGTCAAACAACTACCGAGAATTATCTTTCTGATCCAAAGGCAGTTTTCCCTTTGCAGTGTTCAGAAACAGTTGACTGGATCATCTCCATCATCTGATAACCAAGTCGGGGTTGACTTTCGGACAAAGGCTCAGCGAGGGAATCAAGTTTTCCCTGAGAAAACATCTATTAATTTGCAGTGGTGCTTCTGCTTCTTGAACAAGTTGGAATCTGGTTAAAGTTCACGGGCTGGAAGATTTTTCTCCTTTCCCTAAACTCCCCGTCATAGGGAGACCTAGCTTCCCCTTGCAGCTGGTCATAAATGGAGACCAGGCTCTGGCACTCTGCTTTCACAAGGTATTGTTAGGTCAGCAAAGCCATCAATTAGGCTGTCTGAAGTTTTATCACCAACACAGCAGTAATAAGTGCTGGCCAGAAAGACTTCTGCTCTTTGGCAACTCCTGCAGTTTAAGCCTGTAAAGTTAGGGGTCATGTAGAGGTCAGTGCCAGCTGGGGGCGGCCTTTCCAGTCTAAGCTGGGACACCCAGGGCAGGGATAAGGTAACTGCCAACCATAAACCCAGCCACCTTTCAACCCACTAGAAAGACCCAGCCTCAGGTACACATGGTTGATATTAGGGCCCAAGAAACGTTTTCAAATCAGGTGGTGGCTGAATCACAGGAATGTAAAGGAGAAGCAGTTATTTCGTCTAGAAGCCTGGATCTAATTTTGTTGGAAATCCAAAAATAAGTGCCTACTTCATGTTACTTTAATGTTTAATAATGCCCATCAAATATTCATGTACAAACAGAGTAAGATGATAAGAAATCTCCTTTATTTCTCCAAATTTAATAAAAACAAAACAATTTTCTACCATTTGCGAGTTACCCTTGTCCCTGTGCATTTTTAATGCTGTGCACTGCCCACACATTTGAAGTGATGCACGGGACTCACTGGCCGTGCATCTGGTGGGGGGCATGGAGGGAGGGCATGCCGCCTATAACATCGCTAGCACCTCCTTAAAAATATACCCACTTAGAACATTTCCCAGTATTTCCAGTTTGAAATCTTAAGTGCAAGGGACTTCGTGATTAATGAGTCTGCATGGGGCCACAGGCAGGAACGGAAAACCCCTTCTTTGAAATTAGCCAGAAAACTTCTAGTGTGTGTTGGCAGCTCTGTGTTTCTAAGGAGTTGAAGTCCCTTCCTAGGAGGACAGCAGCCCGCACTTGTTCAGCCTCCCGTGAGCATTCTAGAGGGAATACAATTAGGCTGAAGAATAACAGCTGCAAGAAAACCAAAGGAGTCTTTTGCATATGGTGTTTGTTTGCAAAACAATGAACTTCTTTATTACTTAAGGAAGTACAGCTCAGTTGTCAAAAATGTTACACCCTCTCAAGGTTTGGGGAAACAAGTGACAGGACTCGGGGAGGTGGAAACAAAAGGAGAGTTGAAACTGCACATGTATTCCCACCTGGAACGTAAGTGCTACCGATGAATATCGGACCAGATCACAAAGCATTCCAGAAGCATCCCTTAGATCAGAAAAGGAACTTAATGATCTACTCTTTCCCCACTGTCTTTATGGGGACCAAGGAGGACTAACCTGCAATTCTCACCCTTTATCTTTGCAGCTTAAGACCAACTGAGATGCTCAGGCGAGCCTGGAGAAACCTTTTCTTTCCTCCTTGAAGTTTCTAATGGAGGACACACATGGCAGAGGCTTCACCTCTTTTTATGTGCTACTGATCCTGGTTTTGTTTCTTCCTACAGGCCAACTCTTTAGGTAAAATGAATTGCAATTTTTTCCCTTTTTCATTTTACCCTTTTACTCTTTTATTATTTACATCTGGAGGTTGTTCCCTTATTTATTATGTCTTTCTCCCCAGTTCCCCCAAACACTCCCTTCCTCACAGAGCTGCAAGGCATCATGGTTCTTAGTTCTCAGCAGGAGAACTCCACACTGTCTTCAAACAAATAATTACGGGGAAGGTTAGAGGTTCACTCAAAGGTCATTTCTTTGGATACTCGTCAGAATGTTTACATTAGTAAAAACGGGGTCCGCTCAAAAGGGTGTTCAATGGGGGACACACAACAATGCGGAACATTAAAAAAGCATTCTGTGTGCTAGCAGGTCTTTATAGAAGCGCTGAACTTGGAGATGCCACTCCGGTATTACATTTTCAACTAGTTACCATGGCATGGACTGGATGTTCACTAGCAGTTCTGGCGATGGCCTTTCTTTGCCCGGTTCTGCTAAACAAATATGCATAGAAGCCTCTGAAGGTTTTCAACTAGATCCTATTTTACAAAGGGTCATAGAGATTCTGCTTTTTTTTTTTTTTTTTTCACTTGGGTTCCATTTAGCTTCTCTGAATTTTTGTTCTCAAACAATGTTTTTGATCCATAGTGTTCTATCTTGCCAGGATCATAATTCTACCACATTCTTTCAAATCACACAGAATTTTAAAAACATATGGGCCCCAATTTTTCAGAAATCTCTTAACTTACAACTCCTGCCAATTGTCAACTCCCCTGATCTTGGGATATCTTACAAACACCATAGATGTTATCAAAATTACCAATGAATGAGTTGACTTTAAGAACAATTTAACACGAGAAAAATGCAATTACCCCACTGTACTGATGATCTGCAGGCCACTCTTAGAAAACACATCAATGTACATACAATGGAGACATTTAACTACAGATTTTAAAAATTCAGACTAGGAGTACTTTTTATTTCTTTCGTATTACTAAGATAAAATTTCCAAATGCAACCTTTCCCTAAATTACATGACAAGAAATTTTTTCCACTTCCTCTGATCTATATTTTAAAATGACCTTATTCAATGCTCAAGTAGTAAACAGAATATCAAGTTTTGATTCTACTTAAAATGTGAAGACTCTAAAATTGAAAATACACTGATCTTCAATCTTTTAAGGTCCAAGCTCCATTCAGATGGAAAAACGCAACTCACTGGTTCAAAGACAAAAGACTTGTCTTAAAAAGGCTCAAAAGGTTTTTTTGGATATTAAATGGGTCTTACAAAATAACATTTTGATGAGTTAAGTGTAAATGAATCAGACACATATGGATTAAGTTATCCTTGAATTTCACACGGGTTTAAAAAATAAGGGGAAAAGAGGGTCTTGGCAAAAACATTTTGGACTTTGCCAAACCCAAAACATTTGAAAAATTGCTGAAGACATCCAACTAACCAAAATGCAGCAAGCTGCACCCAACTTTAATGAAAACCCCCACAAGTTATTTCCAATTCAAAGCCTGTTAAGTTTCTCATCTGTATCTGATATTAAAAATTTTTCTAAAGTTTTAATGTCATCCCAGAATGATTCTGAAGTTAAGGACATGTAACACACTTCTTTATTGGTATAAACAATTTAACCTGAAATTACAAAGTCTTCTAGAAATTAAATAGCTCTTAAAAACATTCTGAGATTTGTAAAACTTGTGTGCAAAATGTGCCATATATGATAAATGCCATAAATAAAATGTGCCAGGGAGCCTAGTGCCTTATCCAGATTTCACTTAGAAAAAATTTTCATTAGCCTCATTGTGACTTTTTTTAAGGGCTACAGATAATTCCATTAGTGACTCCCATAGGGAATGAGTGCCCTAAAGTGCACTAGTTCCATTGATTTGTATTGAACACAAAGTTAGTACCCAGGCTCACACAAAGACTCGGGAGAGTATCTACTAAGACTATCTACTTTCTCGCTAAATTTTACAAAAATAGAAAATGCATTAGTATGTGCGATTCTTAAAAATTATACACTGACTGTTAGCTTAAAAATAACTCAATTATAGAAATAAATTGAATGACTTTCCGAGAATCATGAGGCCCTTTTGAGTCAACTCAGAGATGAGAAAAGAACATATTAAAAAGAGAAAACGCAAGAGAGCAAAATATCACTGAAATCTCCTCTTGCCGTCTTACTGGAGGAGAGAGCTCCTGGAGACCTCCCCGCCTCCAATCCCCACCTCGGTCCCCACAGAAGAGCCAAACTTTTCAACTTTGCATATTTTTCTGCAACTGAAATTTGACCATCGTGGTTTTCCTTTGAAAGCTTTTTCACTCCAAAGCATATTTCAGATTGATAGAAGTAGGCTTAGGTGTCATTCCTGCTTGTTGGTTGATTTCTCTCCTTTTCTTTCTCCCCCTCCCTCCCCTTCTTTTTAAATGACTGATAAATCCCTTCTTTCTGGTTCACTAACTTCATGCCACACCTGGTAACCAACTTCTTTAGGCAGCATTCCTTTTATTAGAAAATGTAGGCCTCTGTGGAGTCACCTGGAAAGCCGCCAGCCCTGAAGGCTCTGAGGAGGAACCAAGGATCCCTGCGCTGAAGCTTTTCCATGGATTGGTCTGGTCAAGGAAGGGGGCTGAACTGTACAAGAGGGATCAGATTATCTTGGAAGAGGTGTTATAAGCAGCTTGGTGACTGGAGACCTGGTGAAAAAGGAAGAAGTTCTGCTTCTCCACTTTACCCAGCCACGGGACTCATCAGTAAGGGTGCTTATTCACAAAGCTTGCTACTGCTTGGTGTCTGATACAATGAAGCCTCAACCTTGACAAATCAGTTATCAAGTTTCTTCACTTTTTTTCTTCACACACACAAAAAGCAAGTTTTGTTTTTTTTTTTTTTTCTGTGCTCTGGTCATGGCTAAGAGTGGGGTTTTCTCAGTAAGATACACTGAAATGGTTACATTGGTGAATTAAGCAGGCTTAATGTCTTTGAATATGTACTCGGGCACATGAATGATTGAGTCATGGTGTAGCCATGAGTTTTTCACTGATGGCCACACAATGGATCTTTTCTCACGAACAACTGTGAGCAAAGTAAGGTAAATGAATGAAATTCATGGGCCACTCAGAAACACATTCACAGTTCATAATTTCCTCAAGCTACAGATTAATTTAGAATTTGATAGATACTAGACTTGTCTACAACTCTGAAAATGCATGAACTAATTACTCATACATTTATAACATGAACACATGATGCTAATCCGGAATCACAAACATTTTGCAGCTTTAGCAATATGCCTTGAGTAGTAGAACATTCAAGTTGAACACAAAAGGCTCTGGACAAAATTATAAGTAGCTAATACTTATTTTTAATGACCTTCTAATGTGTTCTTTCAATATTCTTTTACCTAATTCTTCCCTGAAGTTACAGGGCTTACATAGGTTCTTTACTAAAATACCCTACTTTGGGCAAACCCTTTTCAATTATTGTTCCATATTCCAGACTTCTCCATAGAACAAAGTGATGGAGAGGGTAGGCTCATATTCTCTGCCCTTTACTTGCTGTGTGACCTTGGGCAAGTATATGTAAATTTCCAGGCCTCTGTTTGTTTCCTGTCTATAACAGGGCACTGGTTGAGACCAGATTGTTTTGAGGATTAAGGAAGATATTGTATGTAAAATCCTTGGCACAGTGCCTGACACATAGTAAGAGCTCATTAAATGTTAGCTTACACTCAAAATGCACCTACCCAATGTCCCCTCCTAAAGAGCTCTGTCCTCTCATAGGAAATAATTAAGACTTGGTGGGTGACTATTAAGCAAATCCATGCTGAGCTGAAGAGAGGTAATCATGTGTTCTACTCTTACAAGTATCATGTGTCCATGTGCTAGTTCTTTCCCAAGGTCACAGCTAATTTAAATGTATAATGCCCTGGGGGGATTTTAGACACTGTAGTGGGCAACTGCTGGGGGGCTGGGTAGTGGGGCAAGTTATTTTGGAATCACACTCTCTAAAATGGCTCTCCACACCTGCAGGTCTAAGTGTGTTCCATGGACCAGTCACATCAACATCACAATGAGTCTGTTAGAACTGTAGAAACAGAGTAGTCCTCACCCTGGCACTAATGAATACTGAATTAGTATTTGAAAAGAGGTCCAGGTGATCTATACACATTTAAGTTTTAGAGGTCCTGCTGGAGATCACATAGCAAATAGATGATTGGGCCTTCTGCCTAAGAACAGAAATTTACAAAGATCAAGTTTTAAGCACGAAACTTAGCTATGAAAATGCATGTATTACTCTCTTAAATTATCTCAGACCTAAATAGTCTTTTAATCCCTTGCCTTGGGCAAACAAAAATTTATAATAATTTTAATTCACTTTATTCCATGCATACTTCCTAAAAGAAAAGTTTGGCCAATAAAATGCTTTTTGTGGAAACTGTTACCTTTCAGTCTCTCCGGGATGGGCAGAAGGAAGATGGCAGAATTTTCTTTCTTTTCTTTTTTTACATGTATTTCTGTAGTGTTTGAGTTTTAATAAGAAGTATAATTATTTTTATAATTAAATTTCAAAGGTGACCTGGATAATTTGGCATCTTATCTGATTAAGGTTTATATGGCCAATAGTGGAAACTTTTCAATAAAAGTATTTGGGAAATTTTCTCTACGATAGGGAATTATCTTTTATTTCCCTTATAATATGGAGCAACAATAAACACTATTCCATAAGTATAATCAGACTTGAGGGCATGTAACAAAACATCCCAGCAGGTTATGATTTTGAAGTAATGTTATTCTTACAGAATGCCATCAGATTATTCATATGTGGCTATTTATCATTGACTATACAAGTGATCCTTCAAAGCCACTTGAAAGCAAGGGAGGAGAAAACACGCACACTTCCTTAGCTATTCATATCAAGGATCTATCCTCTTAAAGATAAAATACTAAGTCAATAGATATAAGTTGTAATATATTACCTCATCCTGTACATGATTAATGGCAGATGGAAATCAACTAGAAACTGAATTACTTTGGAAGTTTTACTACTGACATTAAAATTCCAGATCTGTATGGCGACACACCTTATGGGGCTTCTGAAAACAACTCTTTTGCAGACACAGAACGTCTATAACTTTGCTCAAACTCCATCAGCATAGAAAGCAGAAGTCATCATTTTCAAATTACCAATTACCCAGTACCTGTTCATCTACCTAAACACTACAGCCCGACTGAGCTTTGAAAAGTCAACCAGTCGCTTGATATCAGTTACACACATTTAAGCCAATTCTCATTATGTTCCTAGCCATTTACTAATTCACTCTAAGAGGAGAAGATCCCAACAAATCTAGTATCTTTTTAGCTTTCATGATCACCTTTGATTGAAGTATTAATTCTTTATCCTACTTCTCAGTGGAAACTACCTAAGCATTAACTTGCCAAAAATGCACCAAGCTGTTTAGCAATTATGTATTAGGTATGTTTGAGGAGATCAAGGTGCACTCACATGCCCTCTGCTATGGATATCTCTCTGATTAGCTTGTCATCTGCTCAGAAGAAGATGTAGGCTGATTCTCCCATACAGTCTAGCAGGCCAGCTGTTAGCTGCCTGTCAAGCCCTCAAGTGGACAAGTAGTCCAGGAGCAAAAATGTCACTCCTTTGATCTGGCAAGGAGCAGCTGCTGATTTATAGAGTAGGACTTTGTTCTTCCGTTCTATTTTACTTTCTTTCCTAAGGCAGAACCACAAAATCCAGGAGAAAAAAAAAAGTGCCGTTCCCAGCAACATCAACAAGCTCTGACAACTGCAACAGGGTTTTTCTTGGCCCTAACAAAGCTCTCAGGCATCTCCTTTGACGCTCACCTTCCCCCCCCTCCCGCCACACTCCCCCCCCCCACCGCCATTTTGTGCAATGCGGTAGTTATTGTTTAATTCAGCTTCTGTAAATGGAATGGACTGTGGCCAGCAAGCCTGGGGCATAAACACACCTGTATGAAAGAAGCCTTATTGTAGCAACCATCTACAAGCAAGCTCACATGAACCACACGTTCCTGAGTTCAGAAAGAATGCTCCATTTTTTCCTGACAGCAAATTTTACCCTAAGTGAATTTCTATTTTTGGTGCCACCAACCTGTGATGACCACATTTGAACTGTTTCCTCTCCAATAGCACTGCACTCTTTAAATCAAAGAGAAAAAAGGATTAGATGTTTTTTAAATCTGTGAGCAAACATATCCATCAAAAATGTTTATCCGCTGTCAATAGTATCAATCATTAAGAGCTGAATTGAACATCCAGAAAGGCTTTAGCAAATGTAATATCAAAGATTCCATAAGTTGATTTCATTACCCCTGATTTATACTGACATGGGCTTTCTGAGTAACATATAAGGAAGAAAATCAACAAAATCTACATAAGCCATACGCATTGTCTTGCTAAGAATTCTGCATACACTGAATCCTATTCTCAACGGATAAATCTGTCAGGTCAGAGATGTCCTATCACATGAGTGGAACATGAAACAACATGGCCTTGAGATAAACTGTGAGAAGTCATCAGCCATATGGATGCATGTACATGTATGTGTGTGTGCATATGCGTATATGGATATGTACATGTACGTGCACACACCTACATATGGCAATAAACTTTGCCAGAGACTAATACCTGGCTAGGTTTTCTGTGCTAGTGCTGAAGAAAGAAAGATACACACACACACACACACATTGATATCTGTGTATATATATGTATATATCTGTATATCATATATCTGTATATATATGTATATATCTGTTTCATATATACATATATATATATATGAAAGAGTTATCGACTCTAGGATATTTAACCACATAGGTCACATAGGTCAAAGACAGGAATTTTGTGGGTGGTGGAAATGCTGACAACAAAGGAGAAAAAAACAGTTGGTAAAACTCCTTGTGTCTACTTGGGTCATGCCTGCTATGTTCTAGTGTTTGCTCTCTTCTCTACCTTTTTCACTTTCCAGGGAATAGAGATTTTTGTCAGCCTCATTTCTTGCTTTATGCTATGTTGCCCTTTGGTGAGTCTAAAGTTACTAAGCACCCACCTCCTCAATGTTCAGGGAATTGTACTAGTAGGATGCTTTCTCCGGGAGTGTGTGTGTATCCCAGTGAGAGACTGGGTTCTGGAGAGTGGACAATAGTGGGTAGGAAGGGAAAGCAAGGTGTAGGGGAGCAGGGATTACGTAAGGCCTATTTTCATCCTTTTTCCATCCTAAAAAAATTGGAATGAATAATTTTTAAGGTCCATAGTAATCTGTACACGTGCCATGTAAAAATCTTCCTCATTCTATACTTAACAAAACACAAGTTTAATGACACAATACAAGGTCATACATAAATATATAATTATGCGACTCTCTATTTAAAATTTTCAAAAGGCAGTACATGCCTTTAAAGAGTTTTACTCTTCACACCCACAGAAACCAACGGAAAATCACAATTTGATAATACCTAATAATTGCAAATCACAAATTTACCACACTCAGTAAATAGGTGTGAATAGGGTAGGGCCATTTGAAAAGTCATTTGAATTTGTGGAGGAAGAAAGTTGAATCAGATTAAAAGAGCATAGAATACTGGAGAGGCAGGAAATAAGGAAATGGCATGCTTACAAAGACACTAAGGCAGACTAGGCCCCATTTTGCGCAAGGGAATTGAATTCAGACTGGCTCCTGGTTTTAGAAAAGCTGACTAGAGTTAACAAACTGGTGGAAGTTCTCTGTCCCACCTCCCCCAATTTTATTGAGGTACAATTGACATATAACATTGTGTACATTTAAGATATAATGTGTTGGTTCGATAACCATATATATTGCAAAATGATAGGCACCATTAGCATTAGCTAACACCTCTGTCATGTCCTGCAGTTTCCATTTCTTTTTTGTGATGGAGAACACTTAAGATCTACTCTTCTAGCAACATTCAAGTACATTCTATAGTATGGCTAACTATAGTCACCATGCTGTTCAGTAGGTCCCCAGAACTTCCAACTGGAAGTCCGTACCCTTTGACCAACACCTCCCCATTTCTCCCCTCTAGTGAAAGTTCTTTTATTTTTTTTTAAATTTTTTTAATGTTTATTTATTTCTGAGACAGAGACAGAGCATGAGTGGGGGAGGGGCAGAGAGAGAGGGAGACACAGAATCCAAAGCAGGCTCCAGGCTCTGAGCTGTCAGCACAGAGCCCGATGCGGGGCTCAAACTCACAAACTGTGAGATCAGGACCTGAGCTGAAGTCAGTCACTCAACTGACTGAGCCACCCAGGTGCCCCTCTAGTGAAAGTTCTTGAGTGATAAATCGAATCCCTGAAGTTCGTGAGTAGTGGGATAACAACAAAAATATGGTGCCTGAGAAGCCATGCTGATGGACAAGGTAGAGGCTGAGAAGGTAGAAAGGTCTGATCCAAGCAGAGAGGGAGATAAAGTGAGCACAGATGAAGGTGATAGAAATGAAAAGCATGAAAAAAAAAAAAAAAAAAAAGAAATGAAAAGCACAAGGGACAGTTGGCTTGGCAAACTGGTGAATTCTGCTTAGATGGTGAAGCAGAAATACAAGTATGGAAGATGTTAAGAGCATAAACCTGAGAATCTGTCTTTAGCCTGTTACGGTATACTGTGGATGAAAACTGGAAATGTAGAAGAAATTCCTACTTGTGGTGGTGAGGAGAGGCAAGCTCAATTTTCCAAATGTTACCTTTGAGTGGATAGTGGGACTTTGAGGCTGAGGGGCTAGGCAGGCCACTCAAGGCAAAGGACAAAAGAAGAGTAAAAGTTTAGAAAGAAATGACTCTATTCCAGAACCTTCTAATCTCTTCAAAACTCCAAAACTATATGAATACCCCAGAGCTGTGCAAACAAATGTAATAAATTGCCCGGCTGCCTCTAAAAATTCCTTCCTTCTCCTGTATCCTCTGATTTTACAAAGTCCAGTCTAGAAATGGCTGGCTAAGTCAACTGTCAGTAAAAAACTCTGTGGCCTGTGGCCATGGCCTTCTTTCTATTAGGCCTACTTTGCTTTTTCTTTTAATGCTGAGATAATCTGTGTGACTAGATGTAGATGGCAGTGGTGATAACAGGCCGGTCACTCTGTGTGCGCAAGCTGTATTCCATTCCATCCTTAACAAGGGTAAGTTTAGTGACAGAATTTACGAGAGTTTTAAAAATTGGATAGAGGAGAATACATACAGGAGACCATGTGTGTTTAAGCAACAGCATAAGACAATCAAGGGTAGGTTTTCTCTAGGTAGTGACAACTAATTTAGAAGAGAATTGATAGGACAAAGTGTTACATTTAAAAGGGACTCCATTAAGTGTGATGGCTTCCAAATTGTGTCCTCCTCTCAAACCATATTTTTCTTTTTAAATGGCCTTTTAAGGTGAAAAATACAGCACTTCACCCAAAATGGTGTGGAAACAAATGGTTCTCAAGGCTCTATTCTTCATCTCGGGCCAAACCACCCCAACACCAGCAATCTAAAGCCACTTGGCATTTTGGAGGGAAGGTGCTATGCATGTGAATGTCCCCGTGGCTCTTTCATTTGTCTGTGGGGCTCCTTTTTCTAAAGCAGCAGGGGAAACTTCAGAAGGCCAGCTTGGCATGCCAGAAGTGTTTGGATGGGCCAGGCCCTTATCCTTCTTTCAATTCTCCTGCTGGTTTAAAAGAAAGGATGTGGCAGAAGGCACATGCAGAAGGTGGCAACATTCTTAGGGCCCTTTATCAATACCACTGCTTTCTTTAAATTGTAGCTTGGTCTCTTGTTTCAGAGGCTGAGATTTTAGCACTTTTAAAGGGAACCAAAAGTGAGAAATCTCCTAGGTGTTAAGCTTTGGAGTGGCTTCAACCCAAAATATGATAAAATGAGATTAAAACACAGAAAGTCAAGTAATATTAAGAAAGATCCAACAAACAAAAATATCATAAATAGGCAGATATGTTTCAGTCTTTCTGTTTAAACCAAATGCTAGTTAACCAGTTCATATTGGCGTCCGGTACAGGTGCCAAAGGAATAAAAAAAAAAAAATCAAAGATCTAAAATATGTTTAAGTCATTTAAAAGAAACTCTGATTCTAACAGCTTTGTACTTAACAATAATCTCTGAAAATTATTAAAACACATCCCACTGTGTCAAGAAGCAAAAAAAAAATCTATTTATGAACGGTATGACTTAAGATCCTCGTCTTTACGATAATCAAACATCAAAGACCAAATTCCAAATAAAGTTTCCCAACTGCTTTTCTTAATAGCAAGTTAAATATCTTTTCCTTTGACTTGACAGCCAGGTAGCATTCTCTATCTTCTGCCAGCGATGTTATATGCGGTCTTTCCAATGCGACGGTATTATTACCCACAAAATTTTTAGCATCATCCCGTAATCATAAAAGACATAAAATATATCTTTATAAACCACAAGAGACATAGCAAACCAGCAGTTATGCCACATCTGTTTCAGTCCTTAAATATTTTAGCTTTAGAGGGTTAGTTAGTGGATTTCTCCCCCATTTGCAGAGAAATAAAGACATCAACCTTTGATTCTGACATTCCACAGAAAGCTATAATCTCCAATAGACAAAGAAGCAAACACATTGTACTGCAATTTGAAAGAATTTTAGAGCATATTCATGTTTCACATCTATCAGAATCTCCTAAAGTGGTTTAATTTAACTATTAGAAATAAAAATGATGGCATTTGAATAATCTCCATTTTAACAGTAAAGATAAAGTGACATCATTATGTATCCAAAACTAATTTAATTTCGAAACTGGTTTAAGTGCCATAGATTCTTACTTTAGAGTCAGGTAATGTACAAATAAACAAAAAGGCAATTAATAAATATAAAGTGGGGTGCCTGGCTAGCACAGTCAGAAGAACATGCGACTCTTGATCTCGGGGTGGTGAGTTGGAGCTCCATGTTAAGTATAGAGATTATTTAAATAAATAAGCTTTAGAAAAATAAGCATAAAGTTAATATTTCCAACTAACTAGGAACACACTATCCATTCTGTCTGGGCTGGCCTTTTTTCCCCCATGGTCATCTGGTCAACACAGCTTTCAAAATTCCCTTCAGATAATATCTCTGTGAAGTAACTTTCCTGATTCCACAGTCTGGAATTCTACAGCACTTCCTCAGTCAGCCGCACCTAGCTAATATGCCCATCACAGCATCTATTCAATACCACCATCACAATTTACTTGTCTAGCTTCCCACCAGATAGCCTGAGAGAGAAGGAACATCTTAATTCTATATTATTGAGACACTATCAAGAATATAGTACATCCTCAATAAAATGTTTGAACAGATAACTGATTGAATGTATGAAAATAGGGTTCCTCCACCTTGAAAATGATGTAGAATTCAGAATATAAGAAAGAGCTTGTAGGGATTTTCTTGTCCTCACTTTGCAAATGGTGTAGCTGAATCACTGATGAAATTATTTTTCCTAGAATGGGGAAGAGATATGATGGGAGATAACTCTGGCTTCCTGGTTCTGGTCTGGTTATCTGTGCATTCAGAAACAACTAAAGATCTAGACTAGAGGCATTAGTTAAAAAAATTTTTTTTTAATGTTTATTTATTCTTGAGAGAAAGACAGAGACAGAGCGTGAGTGGGGTAGGGTCAGAGAGAGAGGGAGACACAGAATCCAAAGCAGGCTCCAGGCTCTGAGCTGTCAGCACAGAGCCTGACGCGGGGCTCGAACTCACAAACTGTGAGATCATGACCTGAGCTGAAGTCGGACGCTTAACTGACTGAGCCACCCAGGTGCCCCAAGAGGCATTAGTTTAAAGGTGTGAATCCATCCAGGCATTAGAGATGCCAGTCAAATCTTCTGTGGAAGAGAAGGACTTGACTTGGCAGAAAATGAGCATCAGACTTTTCTAGGCTGGGGAACAGATGATATATTGGAACATGATAAGTCTGGTTGACTTGAGAAGAAAGAATAAGCTGAGAGTAACGGGAACTGAGGGCAATGGACTTTTGTGACACGTGCGCGTGTGTTGGGACAGAGGACTAGTGAGTAGGAAATGAAGGAGAAAGATTTGTGAGATTTAGAAAGGGAGGGAGAATAGAAAACTTTCTGAAAATATCTATTTTTTCATTATATTTTTCTAACGAAGTTTTTCCCAAATTGTGCTCTGAGGGTTACAGCGTCAATAGATGTTTCTCTAAAATGGGAGCAGTCCTGGCAAATAAGCGTAGGCAACGATACTGAGTGCGACGAAGTGAATGCAAAGAAAGTGTTGCTGCTCGGATGGTGCCACAGCCTTTCATACGCTTAAGTATAAACCCCGGAGAAGGAATGATGCTACCTATCAATTTCTAACTTTAGTCATTAAGATTTTAGGGGCACAAACATTCCAAGGTTTTGAAAAATTGAAGCAAGATTCTGGTTTTTACATGAAATTGTATTTTTAAACGATTCATCGACAATTGATCAAACAGTTCATCAAATATCCTATTAAAGGATTTCCATGGTCCTATTTTCCCACATCAGATTCTAGAGATGGAGAACCATTTGTAGGGTTCTTCTTCTATATCTTAACTGTTCACAATCCCACTTCCAAAATTATAAAATCTGACTACTCCATAGAACTTTGAGCCCCAAAATGTTGACAATGGGGTTTAGAGATGGGGCTGGAAAACGTTCTCTAGACCTTTTCTATCTCCTTAGACGATAATTTTAGGCTGAAATGTTTTCTATAACCCTCCCTGCTTCCTATTTTCCTCATTCGATGACATGAAAACAATTATTGTTTAGCATTTGGCTATATATGCCTAAAATCTCTGCTTCAGAATGATTCTTAGAAACTGAAGACTAATCTCAAACGTAAGATAGTTTTCTTTTCCGCAACACTGTCTGCATGTTCCATTCATCAGAAGTGTGACTGGACTGTGGCCATCTGATGTCAACAGCAAGTGTTGGAGATTTACATATATGAAGGGTGGGAGATGGGGAGGAGAGAAACAGACAAGGTGGTTGGGGCAGGATGTTAAGGGGGAAGAAGAAATGCGAAGGAGAAGGAGACAGGAAAAAAGGAAGTG
Organism: Panthera onca; assembly: GCF_046562875.1. NCBI lineage: Eukaryota > Metazoa > Chordata > Mammalia > Carnivora > Felidae > Panthera > Panthera onca. Next base: position 65,690,667 of record NC_138344.1, on the reverse strand, counting down.
CTGCTTTGGATAAAAGTACATCGACAGACATCAAATGCTCCTCCCTCCCCTGCCCCCACCAATTCCACGTTCTTGTTTACAGAGCGTACAAGTACAAAATCAGCTTTTACTTATAACTGTGTTAAACACCACCTGCCTGCCCTCTGAACCTTGCTGTCCCGGGATGAGGTCAGCCCGGCGGAGGGCTCCAGTTCTATAAGCAATCCTGTCATTCAGGCTAACAGCAGTGATTCACTCACAGGAGGCAAAAATGACTCAATTGTTGGGCTTTATTGACTCCAGGGAGCACAGCTACTCTATCATTACCATGGAGTGCAAACACCCTGAGCTCTGTTTTGGTCCACTTAAAATTACTATTTGCTGTGAAGGATTGGCAAAGCAATTCTTAAAATGATGGGGGTGGGAGTCAGGCAAGCGCCATTATGGGCTTTTCCTTCCGTTTAAGCAGAAGTAAGCAGTAGAGGACTTGTTCGGAGCCTGACCTACTTATTTAACCTTTTGTTCACTTCGCTGTATTAACATATATTAACTGGCTATATAAGCCCTAGGGGGGATAACAACCTCATGACCAAATTATGCTTCCATTTTCATGGGTAACCTCTCCTTGGGTGGAAATTAAACCCCAATATAAATACATTTTAGGTCCATACAGAATTGAGGAGGGATGCCAAAAAACAAACGCTGAACAACAGTCCCACAAAGACCACAGCAACCATGGCGTGGTCGGGAAAATTACACACTAGAGGAACTATTTGAAAAACCAAATAAATTTAATTAAATAAGTTACAGAATTATTTTCCCCGTCTCTTATCTACTCCCCTTGGTTAATATCCACGACATACTGATGTTGCATAATTGCGCTTATGGAATGCTGCAGCTCAGAGCCATAATGAGCTGCCTTTGCACAAAGGCAGCGAAAGTGGTTTCCCTACAGAGTTATCTTCTCAATTATTTATACTTGCAACACTTTCACATAATGGCAGTTTTAAAATCAAACAAACAAAGCAAACTGTACAATAAAGGAAGGAGACAAGAAGGTGCAGGGACCTTTTCCTTTCTTTTTTTTGAACACCAGAAGGGATAGGCAAGCCACATAAAGTCAACTGAATTTGGTTCCTCGAAGAGTCTCAGGGGCCTTGCGACCAGACAGCATCAAAGCATCTGAGATTGCCACCTTGGTGAGGGATTAGACCAGCTCTACATACCTGCCTTGCTTTTAATCTGTCATATCCAAATATATAAAGGAATGCAAACTTTATTGTTTTTTTCTTTTATAAGTTTGTCTTTGAAAACTCTTAACAGTTAGACTTGACCCCCAATTCTACTCCTGGGGGGAAAAAAGGTGCCAAGTGTCAAAATGATGTCCGTGTAAACAGAAAATGGCCCCCAGGCTGGCAGGGGTGGGTGGGGGGCTTGCCAGTTTTTATGATGTTTGTTTCCACTGTCCACACCTCAAAAACTCATACATAGAAGCGGAAAAGCTATTTTGCAGTTATATTACATAGGGATATAGAAAATAAGGGGTATATTTAAATATTAAGGCAAAATTTAATGTTATTTCTAACACTGAATTTTGGAATCTCTTTGAAATGACCTGTTTACATTAAGCTCTGACTTACTTTGTTCTCAGCATCTAGTTCAATAGACTGGTCAGAGTAGGTGCTCAATAAAAATGTTAGCTAGGTTATTTTTCCAAGCTAATCCATAGATGTGGCTGAGGAGCTTATATTTTAAGAAATTAAAAGTGAACTTTTGACCAGGCACATATTTTGGATCTGCATAAAATCTATATTTCGTTTAAGACTCTCCATTAAACAAGCATAGGTTCCAGCCTTCAGGAGGTATTTAGCATCTTGAAGAGTTATTCCTCATCAGATAATGGCCACTCATATATCTGTGACCGAAGATATTCATTAACAGCACCAGTGAAACACAGCTTTAATATCACCTATTAGCCATTTCCAAATAACAAAATGTAAGGCAACTATTTCCTTAAAGTCCTGCAGGGAAAGATTATAAAGATGATGCAAAAGCATAATAATTTTAAAAACCTCAGAATTTGTCTCTTGCAATATGCCTACATGCACATACACTGAGTTTATACACACAGACTCATTTTTCATAAATGTACCTTGTGACTTTAAATGTCTCCTGACTTGACACTTGACCTTAAGGAGATTTTTTTTCTTTTCAAGCACAGTGAAAGATCAGAAGGAAGTACACACACACACACACACACACACACACACACCATACTGAAAGGAAATCAGACCATGATCCATTACCCAACTGAGGACAGGCTATGGATGGGGCTGTCAAAGGGAAGCAGTTGGGACTGAGTTGGGATCCACCACATTCTTTTGCTTCGCCCCAGGAATCAAATGAACTGGATAGTGCATTGTGGCCATGGGCTGCTTCTTAACACTCTTCTTAGCCATGGAGAGCTAGGGTTGAGCCATATTTTGTTGGCAACTCCTTTCTTCTAGCTACTCTCACCTCCAAGGTCAATGCACTTGGTGTAGTGGCAGGAGCTGAGGGATTGTAACCCAATTCTACTTACCAATCTAAAACTATACCTCACTAAAAAAATAATAATAATAAATAAAACTACATCCACTACTTGGCGTCCCAACAGCACTAGCCACCTTTAACACTGAAAACGATCTTTCCAAATGTGTGCATGTGTGATAAAGGGTGATACAAGGAAAATGCAGATGATGATAAGAAAACTCTCATGCCAGATTAAAAACACATCCTTGCTATAGGCAAATATAAGCCTGAGTGAACTGCAAATCTATCTTATGACATGCATAACGTATCTTTCAAAGACACTGATGCAATGACTGGTATGTAATTAATCCTTATGTGAGAGATTAGTAAAATGTTGAGGTCTAGAAGAGAATTGGGTAGTTTTTGTACTTTGGAATACCCGCAAGTTCTGGAGGGAAAACTCAAGATTCTGTGAATGGGCTTCAGTTCATTTGAAAAGCGCTCCTCTGGCAGTCAAAACTGATTTAAATGTCAGTAGATTATGGGTGGAAGTGAGTTGGTTTGGAGAGTAAAACCAAAAGCTGGCTGGGGTTGAGAGGGTGGGACTCTCATTCCTGTGAGGCTCCCACTGATGCGAACAGAAATTGCTATCAGTGGCTTGAGGGCAGTAATATTATAAGGCCCTCAATTCCCAAATGTGACAGATTCATAAGAAACCTTAACCTCTATTTTTTGCAGCTTTCCTCAACCACATCAACAGACTCTCTCTTAGCAGACCAGCCAATTAACCAAGCATTAAAAAAACCCACAAATCTATATCAGTAGCTTCACAAGACAAAAAAAAAAAAAAAAAAAAAAAAGAAAGAAAGAAAGAAAAAAAGATGTGTGAAGTAAACACTTAATCATTGTAAGCTATCTGATCCAGGATATTCAAGGGCCAAACAGGCTATGGTTGAAAAAATTAATTACAAAAAATCAGAAGAAATGACATTTTTCTCTCTCTTCCTCTAAGCATCCCATATAGTTGCTTTTACATTTTAGTTCAAAGACCTGTCCTTCAGTTTACCCTTGACTAGTGGCAAATCTGATAAGGGTTGGCACAAATACGTTGAGCCTGGTTTACAATTTGTTTTGCAACTTCCCTTCCCAGATAAACATAATCCAAGTACAACTTCAAAAAAAAAAAAAAGTTGTGTTTACTTGTCCTGTGCTTACAGATTTTTTTCTTCTAAATGTTCCCTCAGGATGCTGGCTTGCAACCTAGAAAAGGCTTGGATTTCAGCTTCAGTCTCCAAGGTATTCTACTGTTCAGCTGGGCCGTGTGCTAGGAGGGAAGCTCTCTACCTTGCTGATTTAATTAACAGGATTCTTTTCATTATTATGGGGATTTAGTTTCTTCTTGCCTTTCAGTGTTTGGGAAACAGTGATTTATGTTTTATATTTTGAAGGAAAATTTATTGTTGTTGGACAGCTGGGGCTCGGTAAATTCCCAGCATCTAAGGGACCCCAGGGAGGCATCACAGTGGCCCTGCCCTGCCCACCTGAATGCCGTCATGGGGGCCCCCCCTCCAGAAGTGAGAAGAGCCATCGGCTGTTCAGCGCCCATCCCGCTCCTCCTCCTTCTGATAATTATACCAGCAGGGGTTGGCCCATTCCCATTTATGGGATTATTAGTATTAGTAGGTTGATCAGTAACTGTGAATCACTGATTCACTGAAGTGAAGCAAACAGTCCATGAATCTTTGGATTGGATTTAATCTCTTAACTAAATGGAACTCATTGAATTAAGTGGTAGACTGTGCTATGCTTATTATGATGACCATGGCTAGTCCCAAAATCAGGACAAATGTTCTAAGTCTGAGTATGCCTATGGGGGCAATGCAAATACATCTCCAGTTAGTGCTGTCAAAAATCTGGCATAGATGGTCATCACTACTCTATTGGATTACTACTCTTCTAGGCCACCTAGTCCATCAAATTCTGACTTGGAAAAAGAGTAAAACAGTGAAAACTCTAGAAGACTCAGAGCTAATTCATATTTTAGGTGAAAAACTTCAGGTGCCAGTTAATGCCCATAATTTGACTATAACCCACATCTCCTTTTCTAAGAAGACTTCACAATTCACCTTCACTCAATTCTAATGCACATTTATTGAGCCAGGCACTCAGTAGTGCATGCATGTATCCCCCTTTTTTTTCTTTTAAATGTTTTATCTATTTTTAACAGAGAGAGAGAGAGCCTGAGTAGGGAAGGGGCAGAGGGGGTGGGGAGACAGAAGATCTGAAGTGGGCTCTGCACTGAGAGCAATGAACCTAATGTGGGGCTCGAACTCACAAACTGTTAGATCATGACCTGAGCCCAAGTTGGATGCTCAACCTACTGAGCCACCCAGGTGCCATCATGCATGTATCCTCTTATTTAATTGTCTCAAAAACCTTATGAAGTAATAGTATCAACATTCCTATCTTATTGTTGGGGAAACTTAGATTTAACATACTTTGATAATATGCCTAAGGTCACAATGTTAGTAAGTGGCCAGGGTGAAACTGAGATCCAGGTCTTTCCGACTTACTGTGTTCTACATGAATATATTAGGTTGCCTTTCCAGCATGTATATACTGACAGTGAAAAAAAGGAGTTCGAGGCTGAACAGTGTTCCCCCAAATTTATATGTTGAATTGCCAATCCCCAGTACTTCAGAACGTAACCACATTTGGAGATAGTCTTTAAAGGAGTTAAAATGAAGCCATTGTGTCTGTGTGTGTGTTGGGGGGGATCCCTAGTCCAATATGATTGGGGTCCTTCTAAGAAAGGAAGAGGCACCAGGGAGGCAGGCACACAGAGGAATAACCATGTGAGGACATGCAGAGAAGGGCAGCCATGAGTAAGCCTAGGAGGCAGACCTCTGAAGAAACCAAACCTGCCAACATCTTGGTTTTGGACTACCAGGCCCCAAAACCGTGGAAATGAATTTCTGTTGCTTAAGTCGCCCAATATGTGGTATTTTGTTATGGCGGCCCCAGCGAACTCACATAGGAGGTGTCCTGGAAATGGGTTGGAAGAAAAGCAGAAACCAAACCTTTTATTTGGAAAGATGGTCACTTCTTCTCCATAATCACTGGACGCACCCTACTGTTGGTGGTGTTGGCTCCTGTCAACCTTGCATACACACCATGACTAGCCCTTATTTTCCATTAAAAAGCAAGTGGAAGTTGTAGAATGGCAAATGGGATGGCTCAGGCAATGGCGACAGTGATGAGAAGAAAGCCATTTTATGTGTGAGAAAGGCAGTGCTACTCAGTCAGAGAAGGGAAAAGGTAGAAGGCTGGTGAAATGGGTGGAAAGAGTTTTGGACTTACCGGGAGGAAATGTCTGTGACACACACACACACACACACACACACACACACACACACACAGAATTTGGGGCTAGGAAATGAGGAATAGCCAGGGTCATTCTTACTGTCTTCTCTGGAGGGGCCTGCAGCTGAAACATCTCCTGGGAACCAGGGAGCATCTTGATAACAATCTGATCACAAGCTTGCTTAGTACTAACAGACTCTTTTTCTGATATCTTCCAGTCAGGCAGGAAAAAGAGAGCCAGGTTTTAGACCCGACACACTAAAATGGAACCTTGGAAATTACTTGATTTCTAGACCAGGACTTTTCACTCACCTAAATTAATAAACTAATAGGTTCTAAGGAATAATAAAGGAAAAATATAGAATGTGCATTTAATTTTATAGTGGTTAGCATTTTCAAAAATCTTTAAAATCTAGGGAAATGAGTATGGGAACATGGCCCAACTGGTGAAGACAAAACAAAGTAAGTTACCACTCTGAAACTGATCCCACAGGTCCAAGGTAATTTTCTCATTTATCAGTTCTGCAGGGTTATTCGAGACTTGTACTTTAGAAATTTGAATTCCCTTTGTTTATTCAGCCTGTCTGTCTGGATCCCCAAACTCAGGGCCTAACTCCATCCTAAAACTTCAGGCTTCTCAAATTTTCCTGCAAAGAAAATCCTCAACAGATCTTTATCTTTGACCACATTCTAAGGAAACATCTGGGCAAAATGTCGGCCACCAACTCATCACCATACGGAATATAAATTTTAAAAAGTTTTGGGTCAGTAAGAGAGCAAGAGAACACTTGAAGAGAACCATCACAATGGTGAGAAGTTCATGCCATACACATAATTGGGATTTCTTTACACACAGGGCCAAGGTTCAGAACAGAAGCATCTCCTTGCTTGTCTCATCTCTATGCCACCTGTAATGAATCCCGTTCCCATTATGTATATAGTATAGTCTCCCTTCAAACAGTCAGCTGGATCTCCTAGTTTAACTCCTTCCTTTTAGTAGTACTCTTTGATTATTTGTAGAAATTCTAGAAGATACAATTGTTAATCCCCTTGAACAAATATTTACTCAGTGTCTGCTCCCTGTTGGCATTGTACTGAAGGCCTTATGAGGAGGCACACAAAAGAGGAACTTGTAGCAGAGGCCACATTTGGCAAGTGAAAAAGGTACTCGATATGAGATTAATTTCGTGCCCTATGGATCTCCTAGTTTAATTGAAGAAATAAGACACATACCTATCCACCAATCTGTTAGGTTTTATGTCATGATAGAAACAGTACAACTTAATGGAAACACTGTGGGCTTTAGAAACTTGGGTTTAAACCCTAGCTATATCACTTTCTGTGTGGTTTTGGATAAGTTCTTTAACCTTTCTGTGTCTTGTTATCCTCAAGTATAAAATGAGAATAAATTGTATGACCTACTTCAAAAAGAGTTGCCCTGAGGATGAAACGTGAAGGCCAGTTTGTATTGGAAAGGCATCAGAACATCATCTGAGAATTAAAAGGAAAAATGTTCAAATCATTCTAAAATAAATTCCCAATGTTTATAATCCTCCAAACACTGCAAAGCATACACAGATGAAGAAGATTCAGTCTTGCTCTCAGAAAGCTTGACATTTAGCAGTGAAGAGATGACCATGCTACAGGATGAAAGAGTCTCAGTGGCAGGACAGTGGGTCATGGGTGTGTGGAGAGGACGGACACAATGTGGGTGAGACAGGGAAGAGGATAGGAGGCTTTGGGCTCCTCCTTGAAGGATTCTGACAAGTGGAGATGGGAAGGATAGAAGGGGGCAGAACATACCAGGTAGAGGTAACTATTAAGCAAGTCACAGAGAGAGCAAATACTTCTACCTCATATGCTCAGTATCAAAGGTATTGGACTCAAGTTGGAGACAAATTTAAATCTTAACGCTCTGACCTGATTCAATATTTCTCATTTGTAGAATGGAGATAACACACACTTCATAAATTTATTGTAAAGATTCAGTATAACCACATAGTTGACACATTTAAAATACAATCAACTTTTAATTTATTTTTTAAAAAGTTCATTTTCTTAGTAGTCTCTACCACCAACATGGGGCTCCAACTCACAACCCCAGGATCAAGAATCACATACCTCTTCTAACTGAGCCAGCCCCACTATTTTTAAATCTTAGAAAGAATAATTAGAAAAACTTCCAATGTTACCAAAAGAAGTCTAAATATCTTCTAGGTTATGTGTACAGTAGCCCAATCATACTACTTATTTCTATTATCACTTAAACACTGGAGGATGAGAGTCAAAGTTTGTGTTATTAAATTGCACGTAGTTATTACTTTATGTAGAATCAACCACCATTAGAATGTCAGTGGAACAAAGTAAATGATAGGGGAGATAACTTGAATTTTCAACTATTTTGTTAGGTCTTAACTTTCAGGGCATTTTATTTGTCTCCCCACACTGGCATGGATAAGCATAAATGTAATAGGTGGACCTTTGTTCAGAGTTCACAAATTATTCTTTTAAATATTTAGGTATATAAGAAAAACATGCTTATTCTATTCATGGTTCCTTGAAGTCAAGGACAATGGAAGCCAAAATATCTAGTGTTTGGAGCATGGGTATTAATGCTGAAATAAAAAGAAGTGGGAGCTGAAGATTAGAGTTCCAGACACTCAGTAATCCATACCTTTCTTCTACATCCACCTCTCTTAATTCTCAAAAGTCTTAGAAGGCGAGGGTGAAAATGGTTTAGAACCTGTATGGCTGACTACTAAAAGTAAATCAGCTGAAGCTCCATTAACGGGAGCACGTGTGAGATGGTGGTTCTAAATAGGGAGCAGAAATGTGGTAAAAAGACCTCCATGCTGACTTTTGGCAGATGAGGCTCTCTTACTCATCATTCTCACCAAGTGAAGAAAGTAGAAATACCATTCTGACCTAGTATTTATAAGGGATACATTCTCAGAAACTCCTGTGTTCTGATGGTAAAATAATACAGAAATTACATGGCAATCAAGTCCTTCATTTAAAAAAAAAAAAAAAAAAAAAGGAAGTTCTGCAGAAGTCACGTGGAATCATACTGTTCTACATCTTTTACCTACAATGGAACTGACCAATCCAACACACACAGGTGGAGGTTTGGAATTAACCTACCCTCAGGGCTGGAGTGTAGCATAGGATCCTGTCTTCTACTGGTAAAAGCATGCTTCAAAGAAAAGTCAGGGGGAAAAAAACAAAAACAAAAACAAAAAACCCTCTGGTTCAGTTTCAACTCTGAAAAACCAAATAAATCTAGCAAATTTTCTATTCATTAATCAAAAATGGTCTATAAAGTTCTCCAGGATGCAGCCCTTGTAGAATGAATTTTTAATGCTACATTTGCCCTAGTGACAGGTATCACCAAGGAAAGATATCCTGCAATGCCTGTGAAATATGGAGGATTGACGCAAAGTACTCTATGTAGCTCCATGGAGTGTCTCGATCACAGGGCCAAAAGAAGGAGCATGGAAAATAAAAAGAGAAAGGATCAGTTCCGATAGAACATGAAGTGTAAACATACGTTCCGCTCAAGAGATAGTCACTTGGCTTGTTTTAGAAGTCATTAACTATACCCCAGATTCAGTCTTCCTAATAATGTATGCTGTTTTATGTGGTTTGAATCATTTCAAGGAATTGATCTTCATATCATTTTCAAAGGAAAAAAACAAGGCTCTTAGTCTCTTCCTTTAACTTATGGAGTTCAAAGTTGCTTGCCACTGTCTTTGTCTTTCCACTCTTGACCCGCAGTGGGAAAGAATTTGCTTCACCCAAAGCGTGCCCCTGCCTTTTAGGTTGTTCCCATAGTTCCTATTTCAGCACCACTTAGCAATAACTCCATACCTAAAACAGTGTGAAGACTGATATATCAGTGACCTCCTAGCATGGCTGAAAAAAATGAAATTTGAGTGTTCCTGCCAAGCAGAATACATTCAGATAGTCAGCACTAAAACAGTAAGAAACAAAGACTCAACTACTGATCAGAAAGCGGAGGGAAAAGCAGCTATAGAGAGAAACCAAAGAAAGCAAAATGGGAATTAAAACTTGATTTAGTTTGTCCTTAAGAGTGAGGGCTTAGTTGTGGGAAATCTCACCCTCAAAGGTCAGGAATGGAGAGATACTCTCAGAATATCCAAAGAGGCCCATGGTCACTGATGTGGACTAATATGGAAATGAATCTGCTTAAATAATGTTTTGGCTGAGGAATATCATTTTCTTTGGGCAAAGCTGCCTCCATTATCTTAAAGAATTAAGCTGAGCTCTTGCCACAGGAAAATGAAACATATGGAAACAAATCTGAAGTAGTAGAAGGAAGACCCTTGGGTGCAGAGCAGATACCGAAGGTCTGGCCCTGGTCTGACACTCAGGAGTTCTGCAACAGTGAACAAGCCACCAAACCTTGAAGAGCCTGCATTTCCTCACTTACAGAGGGAATAATAACTTAAACCTCATTTACCTCACAGGGCTGACGTGAGAATCAAATGAGACAGCATATACAAAAGTGACCTGAAAACTGTAAAGGGCTCTAAAATGTCAGGCAGTGTGGTAAAGGGGTATTTCACCAAAGAAAGCCTTTTTTTTTTTTTTTTTTTTTTACCTTATTGTGCATTGTAACCCCTGTTATCCCTTTTTATTCTTTTGAATGTCTAGTTTTACTGGAGTATAAAGGGCAGAAACAGTGGCACCTGGTTGGCTCAGTCGGTTAAGCGTCTGACTTCGGCTCAGGTCATGATCTCAAAGTTCCTGAGTTCAAGCCCCGCATCAGCCTCTGTTCTTTGTTCAGAGACTGGAGCCTGTTTCGGATTCTTTGTCTCCCTCTCTCTCTCTGCCCCTCCCCTGCTCACGCTCTATCTGTCTCTCTCTCTCACACAAATAAGTAAACATTAAAAAAAATTAAAAACATAAATGAAAGGGCAGAAACAAACACTATAAACCTAAAGGAAGTATAGTTTAATTTTGTTTTCTCTCATTATTAATCTGTATAAAATTGTGTAAGTCTCTTTGGGAAACTCAATTTTTCTCATCTTTGTAATGGATATAAGTTTCTAGGTAATGTTGCCTATTATTTAGAAGAAAATCTCCTGAAATATAAGCCTTCCTTTATGAAATCTGAAATTATTAAAGTCCTCTAGAAAGGAACAACAAAAAATCTTACTCCCAAACAGTATTTATTCTTAGGAGTTGTAAGTCTCCTTACCAATAATACGTCAGAATTCCATCTGCAGCAATAGATGGAAAAGAAACCACATATACAATACAGAACGCATCCAGTTGCTGGAGGGTACGAAAGGTACTTGTGATGTCACCTGAATTAAGGCCAATATACAATAAACCAGGTATGAAGTAAAGAAAAGTATAGCAGCTTGCCAACAAGCTTCACGTTTTCAGATTCTGGCCCACTTTTCCTTATTCTTTCGGATGGTATCATCCTGTTATTATGTTCTTTAGCCATATCTGATCATTCCGATAGGAAGACATGACTCAGTTCATGTGTAGATTTTATACCAGGCTCCCAGCTAGCTGGTTTATGGCCACCACATTTCCTTCAGGAAAAGTCAAGCTTCCCTGCTCCTCATGATCCAAGCTGTGTGGTATCCTCCAAAAGCATTAACTCGGAACTTCATTAACCCCTCTTAAAATGCATTAATACAGTACCTAATCCTCCCAGAAATTGGTAGACCACCACTTGTGGAGATGACCGAGAAGCATCTTGATATCAACCATGTGCTCTGGAGAGTGAGTGAGAAAGACAGAGAACATGAAGAGCAGGGAGAAGAAAACACACACGAAACTGGGACCCAAAGTCTTCCTTCACTGAGTCCCGTGAGCTTCCTCCGGCCTAAGAAAAATCCTATCCCAAATGCCCTGCCGTAAATGCTGCCAGCACTAGTTTTGTTCACCTTGACACACTCAAAAGGGAAATACAAAATAGTCACTTTAAATAGCAAAATAGCAAGCCATGCCGTGTAACCGTGCTCTGTACAGGTTTGGCTGAAACATCTGTGGGAAAAGGGGCTGCAGAGAATTCAACCGGACATAAGTAATGCAAAAACCTTTCTATTCTCTTCAATTACTCAAAAATGGGAAAGGAGCATCATTTTCAAAAGAACAAATGCAACACAAGACATGCCCTTTAAATCCTTTTTAAGGTTCTGTGACCTGTGAAACTATCTGCAATATCAGCAGGAGAAAGCCCTTTCCAGAACAAATGCCCATGTTTTATGTGTACTGTATTTGCTAATCATTACTTCATAAGCAAGAGTAGATATACAGTGGGGCTATAAATAATGGCGGGAATGTAAAAGTGAATTGATCTGTCTGGCTATCTAGTAATACTCCTGGCACAAGACCAGTCTTGAATGACTGCCAACTACCACGGAGCCAGCCAGTGATTTGTCTGGGGGTCCTGCCCTGTCAGGCAGAAAACAGTCTTAAAGCTGAACTCCCACCACTGTGCACATTGCCTACACCACGGCCGTGCGCACTTCCTGCAAAGTCCCCTCTCACCGAATCGGTCCAAAAATCACTCTAAACGAAGGAAGAAAGGACTGGCAGAAAGAATAGCAAAGAAAACAACAGAACCAAACCAAATTTAAAAATTAATAAACACCTTCATAATCCAAGCTGGGGTTAGGAGAGAAAAGTATGAAAATACACATCTCTAGCCAACCCAAACTATAAAGGGGGTCGGGGGTAGGGTCCCAGTGGTTACTTCAGTTAACTACACATCCTTGCCAGAAACATTAATCCATCCGGCGTACCAAATGTGACCATGACCAGCCACGGGCCTGGGGATGTGGAGCTGCTGGGACCTTCCTATGGAAGAGGCACTTCTGTAGGTGCCAGGCATTTCAGGAAGGAGCCCAACATTGGATCAGCTCACACTCAAGAGGGTGAGCTTCGCTGACAAAGTAGTAGGGTGGCTCAGGAGTCAGTCTGACAACCAGAGTATTTTAAAAATCCCCTTTGTAAATGGAGATCCAGTTATGGATTGATCACCTCCCTCAGCTCCCTCCCAGAGTCCTGCCTTCACCTCACTCTCTTTCTGAAGAGGGTGAGTCTGCTCTCAGGACTGGTAGCTGAAACCACTTATCCCTGTGTGGACACAGCAAGACAGCTCCAGCACTCACCCTGGGATGCCTTGCAGGGACACAGTAATGTGCCTGTCTGGCACTGTTTCTTGTGTCCCTTAAGGCTGTCTCCCAAGTTCTTTGTAAAGACTAGTCTGGCTACCAAAAAAAAAAAAAAAAAAAAAAAAAAAAAAAGGAGGAAAGAAAATAAAAAGAAGTGAAAAGAAAGACAGGAAAATAAAGATTAAAGACAAAATGAAAAACAAGCAAAAAAGGAGGAAAAAAAGAGAAAATCTCCACAGATGATGAGCTCAATTCCAGCCTCTGCTAGGTGCACTTGATTCATGGGCTTCAGGCGGATCAGGCTGTGCCTGAGTGTTTATTATACATGTGCAATATCCTTAGAAATAGATAAAGTAACAGAGAAGGCTTTCATGGAGATAGAGGGGTGCACCGTGTGAATCGAGAGTTGCTAATTATTTAAGGATTGGCAAGTTTGAATTTTCTGAAAGTGATGCATGTTTATGGCTCAGAGACCACAGAAGGGTGAGGCAGCTGCTTTGTTTGGATATTTTTTCATTTTTTATTGAATTTCATAAATACCAACCAAATTCAAACAAAACTGATTTAGATTTCACCTCATCACTTAAAATATATTTTGTCGAGTACAGTCTGTGCAGTAATCCTCTGCTATACTTTAATTTGGTTTTAATTTTATAGGCCCTGTTTTAACTGCAAATTTCCAGACCTTTATTTCTCTCACAGCTCTTAGCAAAATGGTAGCTCATAAACACAAGCTCTGCTGTATAGACTTTGCATTTCATCCCAAAGTATTTCCTTTTTTATAGCCGTGGTCTTTCCATCTTAGTGCTGTGAGCTTGGGTCACAAATCTCTCTGCTATTCCAGTGTGTGACATCTTCGCTCGTTTGCCGCTGCTCATTAACAAACAATACTGCTGTGAAATTGGTTTAATGACAAAGTAATAAAATTGCTATTCTGCTCACAGATTGCCTGAGGCACTTTGAGCTCCTACAAGGCTTACTGTGGGTGCCAAGATACATTAAGCTGCTTATTCGTAAAAACTGCATCATCCGTTTTTTTCACAGGTTTTTTTCTCTTTCCTATCCAGCCCTGCTTCTTTTTATCTTCAAATAAAAAGATATATTTGCTTATGTTCTTCCAGGCTGTCAAATTTTTACTTGCATGCATATTTCTGGAAAATGAAAGTATATTTCATTTCATTTTTTTTTCCTTGAAAGGTCACTCTGTCCCCCGCTGCAAGGTTGTCCCTGGACGGAACATCCACCGCATACAACATTAAAGCATTTCCCACATTACGTAAGTGGGAGCCAGGGTCGTTTGAACCTATTTTGGGACAGCAAGGGAATGAAACTATTTATGGAATGGTTTTACCTTTGCAAAAAGCAAGGTTTGGAGAATCTTTACAATTTCTTGTCTCATATTAAAACTGAAAATTTTACACGAAAACAACCCACACAACTCTGGTAGTGACTACTCACATTAATATTTTATGAATAATAAAATATGTCTGCATTAAAGCAAAAATCTTCAGCAGGCACCTGTTTTCCATAATGAATTACATGTTCTGAGAAAGTAGCCTTTTTCCATTTGTCTAATGCCCATCCAGACCTGAAGATTTACTGCTGCAAGACAATGGGGAAATAACCCAATTGCGGTTTGACAGGTGGGCAGGTCTTGATAATTATGGCCAGACATCTTAACACTGTGCAACTGATGTAAATAAACATCCAAAGCACAGATCAATATTGCTTCCCTACTTTTGCATTTTGAACAACACATGCTAGCAATTTACATCCTTTCTCTCTTTCTGGCTGATTGGAAAGGCTGCATTCATTTAAACACATTGCATGCATACACACACTCCACATATTTCATTTAAAAGTATTCAATACACCCAACAGCCAGGACTGTACTTTATAATCACATTACAGTCACCTGCTGGTGTATTTCTATTAATTACATAAACTGATATCACAAGAGCTCCAAAAACCATCTGAATTGGCCATTTGAATACCTACAGTACCTGGATGACGGAAAAAAAAAAAAAAAAAGAAAGAAAACACAGGGCATGTTGGCCAAGAGATGAACTGTCAAGAATTTGGGTGTATTTTCCTCCTGTCTAGGTGCTTGGCATTCTTTACAATTTCATGAACTGTAGGTGTTTTCTCTTCTACATGCATCTGACCTCATAAATCTCAGGAACTGAGATTTTATTACAGAAGCCAAAAGATTTGCAAGGCTTGTCACTCCTGCCGAGAGGCTGACCCCCGCCCACCATCCCCCCCCCCCCCCCCCCGAAGATAAGAGAGGGCCTGATGCTGTTTAAGGGAGTCCTGCTGGAGAAGTAGATAAACCAGGGACACAGATAGAAGCAGCATGAGGGAATAAGGGGAACTGTTTCAACAGAGCGGCTCAGAAGGAGCCAGGAGAGAACCTGGAGAGAAGGCAAGAATGGGAAGACAGAAAAGAAGGAATTTGAAGGCTCTGGTTGGAAAGTAAGGTGAAAGAAAAAAAAAACTATATGCAAAAAGATGATCATAAAATATTATCTATATGCTGTTTATTCTAGTCTTCAGACCTTATTCATCTTGGAAAGGACATGTCATCTACCATTTCAAGAGCCCAGTATGAGTGTATTAGATGGGTTGTTCCTCCCACAGCGTCTTGATGTTAACATCCCCTTTTTTTCCTTTTTTATATCCTTAAGAAACAGAGTGAGAGCAATAAAGACACATGTCCGATGTATTTTAATATGAGAAACAATGGGTTATAGAGGAAGTGACCAAGAGACTCTCTCAGGGGTGGGATGCTAACTTAAATGTCTGACAAGAATACCTGTTCTCTTCTTCACGTGTGTTAGTATGCCTGTAAGAAGTCATTTTCTCCATATTTAGAAGCCAGCAACAAATCCTGTCAGCTGTTTGTATCGTAGTGGTATACGTTATAAAACTCAGGTATTCAATTGGAAATTTTGATAAATACCACAAACAAAGGCTTAGAGAATTTTTTTTTTAAACCTGCTACTGAAAAAAAAATCTTTAGAGTTGGCCTGGATTTCTGGGTTTTCATGACCATTTTGCCATGACACCAACCACCCTCAGGTATCAGATTCGGAAGCCACTAAGTACTCAAACACCAGAGACCTTCTTTGCCTTTATTTTGTGAATGCCTCTGTGACACATCCCATCATCAAAAGCATTATAAACCTGGCGAAAACTAAAAATCCTACTTAACCGTACCAGGAACTATTTGCAGAAAGAAGTTGGACATTCCTGATATTCATTCTGTATGCTACCTGCTAACTTAATGATATTTATTATGAATCTCTCACCTTATGCAGAAAAATATACAAGGTTTTCCAAGCATAGAAAGGAAACAGAAAACGTGATGTAACAACAATGACAACAGTGATGACAGCTACTTTGTGGAACTCTAGTGTCACGGTATTCACAACAATATTCTGAACCAGGGGCATTCATTTAATTTGACAGGTGGGGAAACTGAGCCCCCAAATTCAGGTGCAGATAGTTAATAGTGACAACAGAAGCAAACTCAGATCCTTCTTGTTTCAAAATCTGCCATTTCCACTGTATCTTGCTGTTCCTCCGTAAGAAGGAACTTGTGAAAAACTATCAGTTACTACCTGTATGTACCCACAAACCATTGGAATAGCATGGATACTTCTGGGAAATGCCAAGTAGGTTATGTACCTCGGTTACTTAACCTTTTACATAAATGGAGATTAAACAGGATACGGCCCTTACTGAGAAAACGTTCCTGAGAAGCAGTTAGATAATACACATGAAGTATTTAGATACTTTTTAAAGAAAGAGATGATTTAAACACAGTATTGTTGTGCTTGGCTTAGTGAGAACTAATCAAAACCAACATCTTTTATCTTCTGTTGTGCACCAACTTCTCCTTTCTACATGGTCAAGGACCACACCATTCATGCAGTGGCACTGCTTATAAAGGGAAATCAAAAAGAAAATAATTTACAGCTCATGATCAATTCATCATAGATGATTCCACTATAAGCATTATTAATAATAAAAACAAATAATAATTACATAAGTATGTCTGGCTTTTCTTTCTCCATGGACTGGAAATTCTATGAAGGCAGGGAGGATGTCTTTGGCTTGCTAATATCTCTTTAGCACCTAGCACTGTAAATATCTGACAAATGGCCCCATCAAACATTCATTAGAGAATGAATTACAGAAACCCTTCCACCTGAAGACATTTTACCTATACATATCCTATTCAACAGCTGAAATTTACTGTCGTGAATCAGTGGGATGGAAGAGGAAATGGAAGAACCAGAAAAGGATAGAGGTGGAGCCCTCTTCCAAAGGCCAAAAAATGCTGGTTCTGGCAGTCTGCTCTGACCTGTAGAAGGAGTAGGAGCCTCCTAGTGCAGGCAACTTTCTTCAAATTTTCATCTTATTTCTTCCGCAACCACATAGGGTGAGGGAGATGTTTCCAACAATCTGAGATGAAATTCAGAAGGAGTCATGTGTAGGCTTTCGTGGGTGTGGTTTGCACTCTGTACATGGTTATAACAATGAACTTTAGGGAAAACATACTCCAAGTTCTAAACGATCTATGTAATCGTTTTATACTTTTGTCATTTACATCTGATTCTGAACTGTAAGCTCCGTGGGGGCAGAGGGTCTCTTTTGTCTCACTCTTGAATACACCTTGCCTGGCACCATGATAGGTACCTGGGCAATAGTAGGTGCTCAACAAACAACTGTCAATGACCGAATGTGTAGTTTTAAAGGAAGCAGCAATTCTAATTCTCCAATTATATTTTATGCCAGCTAGTATTAGGATAAATTTGGATTTACTAAACATACACATATTGAGGATAGAGGTCACAGCTCAGCAGACTCCTGGCTGGCAGGAAGAAGCCAGCTGAAGATTACAATTTATGTACAGACAGTATACCACATAGATAAGTAGAGTTGATTGCACAGTTTTTATATAAGGCATTTAGTGATATCCAACAATAAAGAACTTCCCAAGAATTCCCAGTGCCTCCAGGAGATATCACAGAGGCTGGCAAGGATGCCCAAGTCATGACAAAATGCACAACCAAAGGTTTCTCTCTTAAGTACATAGGGCTGCAAGTTAGGCTGACAAGATACAGACACACATTTATAAAGACCTGTGTTTTATGGATTACCACTCATTTCCCTTCTCATGCCCTTAGTGACAAGGTTTTTTATTTATTTTGTCCTGTGTTGTCTTGGATGTTATATTTAGCACATTTAAAAGTAGCCATCAAAATAATTTTCAACTTGTTACTGGAGTCACAAGAAAAGGAAATTATGAAAGATTTTTTCCAAATTATTGAGGTTAAGAAAAAGGAAAGGTGAAACAGTAATCATGGATTGGTCACTGACTTTGACTGTAAATATACACATGTATGTTCATTATATATATGCATACCTTTCTATCCATATATGTATGAGCAGCATTACATAGCATGTAAAGTATAGAAATGAAATTAGATCCCTCCTTATGGGTTTGATGTTGTTTTTATCATCCAGTTTCCACCACTATGAAATAAATTATGTAGTTCAAAGTTGCCTGTTTTTTTTTTTTTAATTTTTTAATGTTTATTTATTTATTTTAATTTTTTTTTAACGTTTATTTATTTTTGAGACAGAGAGAGACAGAGCATGAACGGGGGAGGGTCAGAGAGAGGGAGACACAGAATCTGAAACAGGCTCCAGGCTCTGAGCTGTCAGCACAGAGCCCGACGCGGGGCTCGAACTCACAGACCGTGAGATCATGACCTGAGCCGAAGGCGGCCACTTAACCGACTGAGCCACCCAGGCGCCCCTATTTATTTTTGAGAGACAAAGCATGAGCCGGGGAGGAACAGAGAGGGAGACACAGAATTGGAAGAAGGCTCCAGGCTCTGAGCTGTCAGCAGAGCCCGATGCAGGGCACGAACCCATGAACTGTGAGATCATGACCTAAACTGAAGTCGGATGCTTAACCCACTGAGCCACCCAGGTGCTCCAAAGTTGCCTGTTACTCTACTGGCAATGGTGGGCATCAAAAGTGCAGTGAATAAGTGGTTTCCTCACTCTTTCGAGTACCCACATTTTTTTCCGTATTGGTTCAGCCCGTTCTTAATGACTCTGTTTTAAAACATTTCTAGGAATTTTCCTTTCACTAGTTTTGATAGATTCCCTGACTCGATTCCAATAAAGGGAATATAACTCATCTTAGTTAAAGTAATTGTCATGAAGGACAGTCAAGTGATTAAGATTTGTCATCAGCCAAGAGAAGAGAGTAGGAAAAAAGGCTTACAGCTGCAAGCTCAATGTATCATAGGGAAGATAAACAAACAGTTAGCAAACTGAAAAGTAAATGCTGTTTTGTACAGAATAGCACAACCTCAATGGGTGCATGGGATCTGCACTTCAAGAAAATAAAGAATTTTTGCTATGAACACGTTTCTTTCACTAGAATTCAAATCAGAGCATGGCTTTCATGTTGTAATTTTAAAACTATCAAACAAAATAAAGCAGAAGCTTATTTGAAATAATACCAGCATGGGCCTTACAAAACAAAACAAAATCAGGAGAATGTCAGTACTTGCTTTCTAGAAGCCAGGAAGCACTTCCATTTCATGAGGCCCTGTGACATTCAGCTACACATTTGCAATGACAATGACAACCAGAAAAGTGCTCCAGAAACCAGAAAAATGCATTTGGGGTTGGGACTATGCATCACAGAACAGAATCAATCTTCCTAATTAACGGCAAATTAGCAATCCCAAAATGAGTGGGACCAACCTGTCTTCACTGGCCAAGAATCGTGCTAAGTACAGAGCTTCCTTTAAGTGCCTCTAAATTACATTTATACCCATATAAAGTAACATTCTTTTAATCTAATGCTACATTAGTGTCACTGTTCTCAAAGTTATTACGCCGTTTAAAATTTCTATAGATAGGTGGACAGATAAACACATTAATAGATAGATATGCAGATAATCAGACATTTCACAAAGCAGGGCTCTAAGGTGGTCACAAATCATTGAAAGGCAGTGTACAAGATACTTATTAGCATAAAGCTCACCAATGGAAAAAAGTTTATGTGTAATAGTGAAATTCTTTAAGGTCTAATGGCTATTTAGACATGTACTCTCTCTCTCTCTCTCTCTCTCTCTATAGTACATATACATATATATCTTTTAATATATATAGTACACATACATATACATACACACACACACATATACACATATATATGTATGTATACATGTATACATACATGTATGTATATACATATATATACACACATACACATGTATACATATATATGTATATATATACATATATAGTGTATATAATATGTGTGTGTATATATATGTATGTATATATACATATATATGTGTATATATAGTACACATATATATATACACACACACACACACATTATATACACATATATATGTATATATATACATTTATATATATAATTATATATATTATGTATATTATGTACATATTATGTATATTTGTATATATTTGTAATATATTATGTATATTATGTATATTTATATATACATTTATATACATTTACATTTATATATACATATATATGTATATACGTGTATATAATATGTGTGTGTATATATATATGTGTACTATATATGTATATATGTGTATGTGTATATATATGTATGTGTACTATACATACAGTGTACTATATATTGTGTATATATATATTGTGTACACTATATATATGTGTGTACATATATATATGTGTGTGTATATATGTATTTTAACATACCAAGATAAACATTAAGGAGAAAGTCGCCAAACATTAAGAAGAAACAGAATAATGACAGCCAAAGCAGACTTAATGGCTAATAGCTGAAAGAGCATTTTACTAAAACTGATGTGCTGTTGGGTGGTGCTGTTTCAGTTTATTAACCCATTCAATATCTGAAATGTGTTAGCATTGATGAGGAAGGAGCACTGCCTGACTTTGAGAGTGTTAATCACAGCATGACTGCATGGTGTGCAAGATGCCCCTGGCGTTGTGCACTGCACAGAATGTTGAGTCCTATGTGCTGGCCCTGACAGTACGCAACAGAACAGACCAAAAGGTGTGGTTCATACTTTTTATAAATTTAACATCTAATAAGGTGTGAGCCATCTTTTACCATTTAAAAAAATCATTTAATTTAAAATCCAACTCCCAATGAAAGGAAGAGTGATTATGTTTTTTACCTTAGATTTTGGCAAATTCATTAGAGTACAGAGTTTCTTCGTTGTTTCTGTTTGCTTTTGTTCATTTGTTTTCGGTTTTAATTGGTGGACAGCCCTAAGATTATAGGCAAGTGTGTGTGTGTGTGTGTGTGTGTGTGTGTGTGTGTGTGTACTTGTACCTATTCTTCTGGGTGTTCATGGGTTTCGTTACATTCTCAGAGAAGTCCATGACCCAGCACAGGCTTAGAACTAGTATATTACAGTCCATTGCTGAATGAGGTGGAAGGTGGCTTAGGCCAAAAGTCGAGGAAAAAGGAATTCAATCTATTATGAGTGAGATATGATTTGAAATTTGGAAAAAACTTTCTCTGTCAAAGATTAAATTTTGACCAAGGAACAAATTTCCTAAAGAAATTATAACTCTGGCATCTCTCACATGCACAGCATTAGTTTGGCATGAAACAACAGCAAGCTGTTTGTCGTTGGGTCCCTCTCTCCATCACCACTAACAATGGGCTATTCCAACAGGAGACTTAAGGATGCTGACCTGAGAGTCAAGACCGCCTGTTCTATTTTGGAGTGAGTCGTAGAGTTGTGGTCCTACTGCATACCATTTCCAACCTGGGCTACTTGTAAAAATTGAGTGGTTAGTGTGAGCTCACTCTTGAACAGACTGGAACACTATTTCAGCATTAGAGAAATTTTATCTTTCCTAGGGTCTTGTGATCTAGAAAAAAAAAAAAAACCTTTAAAAATTAGATGAACTTCCCAAGGCCACTATTGACAAGAACAGGCATAGATAGATGATAGATAGATAGATAGATATGAAAGATATCTATATATGTCACTGAGAAAGAAGGACATTATGAAATTCATCCTTATTCCTGTATTAGGCCATCTTGCTATTTTTTAAATGTTTATCTACTGGGGCGCCTGGGTGGCGCAGTCGGTTAAGCGTCCGACTTCAGCCAGGTCACGATCTCGCGGTCTGTGAGTTCGAGCCCCGCGTCAGGCTCTGTGCTGACGGCTCGGAGCCTGGAGCCTGTTTCCGATTCTGTGTCTCCCTCTCTCTCTGCCCCTCCCCCGTTCATGCTCTGTCTCTCTCTGTCCCAAAAATAAATAAAAAAAAAAAAAAAAAAAAAAAAAAGTTGAAATGTTTATCTATTTTTGAGAGAGAGAGAGCACAGGGAAGAGGCAGAGAAAGGGGGAGACTGAGGATCTAATGAGGGCACAGTGTGGACAGCAGAGAGCCTGATGCGGGGCTCGAACCCACAAACCACGAGATCATGACCTGAGCCACAGTTGGATGCTTAACCCACTGAGCCACCCAGGCGCCCCCCATCTTGCTCTTCTTGAATGCCTGGTTTACAGACCAGTTTTAGCAGTTAATGCCTCAGACAGATATCATTCTTGTAACGAACCTCAGACTTCTAGTGCCAAGGATTCCTTTTTCCATTTGTTTGGCATCTGTGAGGAGCAGGTGGGAGTGGCTGGAGGTGGAGAGGAGTGAAGAAATGCACAGACACCAATCTTCAATTTACTCAGAAGAGATCAACAGGGAAATCTACTACCTATGAATATGAAGCTTCACATTTTGATGTGGGAATTGAGTATCTAATGCATTTGTCCGACTCTATTCACATGACTTTCCAAAAAACCCTGGGAAAATCACTCCAGTGTGTGCCTCAGTTTACTCCTCTGTAAGAAGAACAAAGAACAATGGACTCACCTGGATGTTAGGAAACCAATTATTGTTGGTAAATACTCTTATAATTGCTGCCATATAAACAGTGATTATTATCAAATGATTGTCACTGTCACCCCTGCCTAAAGTCAACCCTATCTCTAACATTTCTTTATTTTTCAAACTTCCTCTTTTCAATGTTAATAAAATATTTGGCAGCTATGGGTATCACGTAAATGCATTAGGGCATAAAAGCTAACATTTTCTTTTAATTTTAACAATGCATACTATTGGTAAAGAATATTGAAAGAAATACAATGCGTAAGTAGATTTTACACCACATTAGAGTTGTCCAATTTCTCATGTTTAAAATTTTTCTGCATGACTAGAGCCAGGAAGAAATACATGCCAGCATAATTATATGAACAGTTGAAATTTAAACATATTGAAAAGGAGAAGAGAACATGTCCACCCATTTGTTTTGTTTTTTTTTTTCTTCCATAATAATCCCAAAGATGAGTAATTTCTTTTCATAGAGTCAAGCTGAAGGCACAAAGCTTTAACATTCAAAGGAGGGAGGTGGGGGGGAAGAAGCTTTTTTAAGTACTGTGCAAATCAATACACAAAAAAATCTCAAGATGATAGTTTAATTAAAATGTGCACAAGGCAATTCATCAGCCTCTTCCCTGGGTATACTAGCCTCTAGAATTTGCCTTCTGCTTTCTGATCCCTGATGGTTTTAACTCGAAGGCATTTAAAATATCTTTCAACCGGCACCTTTCCACTTAGCTTACATTCCTTGTTTTTCTTTATAAACAAGAAATTGTACTGGCTTTGTGATGTTTGTTATGCTTCATGCTTTTTCATCTCCTGTATGGGCTTTGCCTAGCATGAAATGCTGTCATGCAGTGAAATTTACCTGAGAGCTACAGGGAGAAAAAAAAAAAATCTTCCAAGTATATTTGGTTACAAGTTCATAGCCAGCTAAATCACTGGCAATTTTATGCTACTGGTTATTTCAATTTAAATGTTTGTAAAAGTACATATAAAAATAAAATAACCACTCCCACAGTCATCAAAATGAAAAATCTGCCTGGATTAGAATATACTGTAAGTTGCTTTAAACTACCACGTGGGAATGTTAATATTATTCAATTCCTATTACACAGGGTTCTAGGGATACCTTGGCAGGGACATAAAGCTACTGAACTCTTGGCTCCTTAATGGTTTGACTCCCATTGTAATTGCTTTGTTCACTGGCTGCCCTGGGTCTTCATAATTGGTTAGAGTCCAAGGTCACAGATCCAATATGGTAGTGGCTCCCACTCTTAGCTGGTTGTTAAGTCTTTAATGGTAGCTTTGTTTCAGTATCATCTTTTTCAGATCCAGAAACTCTCTTTTTTTTTTAATAATTCAGTTAAGTGCCTTCTGATGGTCTCACTCAACTTTCCCCCACCACCTCTACATACAGTAGTTTTCAATTTAAAATCCACCAAAAACAAATTCAGCTCAAAGCCAATTCAAAGTGGATTTTTTGAAGGCTTTTTGAGATTCCTTAAATGTTTCTTTCATTTCATTTTCTTTTTGAAATTACATACATCCATTTGGGTGGATTTAAAATATTTCATTTAAGAAATTTTATTTAAAACATGATTTAACAATCTGAATTATTACAGTCTAACTAATTTGTTTTCAGAACATTCATAAACATAGTAATTCCTTTTAGGGCTATTTTTCTTTTCTTTTTGAGATAGCTAAATCATTGAAATGGAAGGATTTTCTAGGTAGGTTGTGGTACGTTTGAAATGGTTCTGGATTGAAGATTTGATTTGATCAACTTTATGCTTTACCTCTAACTTGGGTGGCTCTGGGAAACTCACTTGCCCTCTTTGGACCTCAAATTTTTGGAAAATGAGAGCTTTAGGTTAGATTATTTACAAGGCCATTTTAATGTAGAAGTTTATTTCATTTAAATTATCCAATATTTAGCTCAATTTATCCCTTTATTAGCAACTGTCTAGAATCAACAGGAATATTATTTTATATTTTTTAAAAATTTCCTTTTTTTAAAGTTTATTTTGAGAGAGCGCGTGCAGTGCACATGCGCACGCGCACACACACACGGGGGAGGGGCAGAGAGAGGTAGGGGGCAGAGGATCCCAAGAAGGCTCCACGCTGTCAACATGGAACCCAACATGGGGCTTGGACTCACTAACCCTGAGATCATGACCTGAGCCAAAGTAGGTCGCCTAACTAACTGAACCACCCAGGAGCCCCTTATTTTACATTTTTAATTCTCCATTACCTCTAAATAAAGTATTAGTACCACTAAACACTTTTTACTACTCATATAAAATTCTTCAGCAGCATCTTTTGATACTGACACTAAATATCATTCATCATGCATGCATTTTTCAGTAACTGTCAGGTGAGCAAATTTGGTGGCTAGGTACTATGGCAGGCACCCAGATCTTGGAAAGCAAACAGACCATAATTTCTGCCCTCAAGAAGGAGGAGGTCCTTTTTTTTAAAAAAAAGAGCAAACTTTTCTTCAGTTACTTTTATAGTTTCTATAAAGTTAATGGTAAACAACGCCTCCTTTCCTGAGCACAGGCTTATCAAAGAGTGAGTGCAATTGAATCCTGATAGGTATGTGTTTCTGGGAGCCATGTGAGAGATTTATTATCAAATTTAGCACTAGTGTAATTATGATTTCATTGACTGTGTGTGATAGTGTATTTAATACTCCCCTTTAAATAAAAATTTAAGAGTCTCAAAATAACGTATTCTCATAAAACAACTCAACCTGTCATATTATTCCTTTTTATTACAAATGCCCAGTTGTCTAAAGAAAT
This sequence comes from Panthera onca, assembly GCF_046562875.1. Classification (NCBI taxonomy): domain Eukaryota; kingdom Metazoa; phylum Chordata; class Mammalia; order Carnivora; family Felidae; genus Panthera; species Panthera onca. The sequence goes on along the minus strand of NC_138344.1, from coordinate 65,664,901 downwards.
TGTAAAATTTTCATGTATTACTCCAAATACAGTCAAGTCTGGATGATAACAAGGATGATTCACTCACTGCATTCAAGGGGAAAAGATAACGGTTTCAGAAAATTTCCAAACTCATTGAAAGTAGATTTTTTTGGAATTTTAGGGTTCATCTGTATTCATGGTCCCCAGTGAGAAGACTTGGCAAGGAACATGCTTATTTTGGAAAGAAATCATGATAGAAATGAACTCTGGTGTAGCAACATGTCAATACAAATGGTAAACCCAGGAAAGAGACCCTTGGGAAACACAAAAGATTCTTTAGAGTGATAAAGCTGACTTTGGTGATGAGAGAGGGTTGAAAGCAGAGAATAATTTCTGGAGAGGACGTGGCAGGGGCCGGAGGGAGAAGACCTGCGAGTAAAATTGTGCTCTGAGGTCAGATGTGATGGTGGGGCTACAACACAAATGTCCCACTGATGTAAATGTGTAAATAGCATATGGGTATAGCTACCCATAGATTTCAACTTTATTCCTCTCTTGCTATGGGGTAAGGTATTGACAAAGTAGATAATCAGCCCCCAAATCTCAATATCTAGAGACAGGTTAGACGAACTAGACAAATGAAGGTGTCTGTTTAGGTGGGGAAATCAGCTGATCAGACCACCTCAATAACTCCAAATTCAATGTGGTTTGAAAGTTTGGTGAAACTCTACATGTGGCTTTGACTCGGTGTCTAACAGGGCTCTAAACAGGGGTGTCTAACTACAACGCTCCTTTAAGAAGCAGCTTATCAAAATGATCAAAACAAGGTATTGTGCATAGCCTCTACATAAAAGCTAAATAAGATACTTTTCATAAGATGGTGTTTCATTTTTCTCTAGTGCTGCCTTTTAAAAATTTATAAATCGCTATGAAAGTGACAAGCCAAAGTGTATAAATGGTCCCTGTTGAAGTAAATTACTTTAGAGCAGTGCTCACCCACAGCAAAAGGTCCTTGCTCCTCACTGCCAGATCAACAACACGCTATTAGGGAGATTGTTTTTGTTTTGTTGCCAACCTGTCAGGGAGCAGGATGCCAAGGAATTTCACAAAGAGCAAAAATTCGCAATGTGACTCCACACTCTCAGGAGATTTTTAATCTTCACAACGATGCAAAACCATGGGATGCCTGCTGAAGTCAAAACTTCTATGGTATTAAAAGTTAACCCCTTTATCATTCTATCTAAACTTGGAAGAAGAACTGTACTTCATTACCTTGTTTACTATTCTATTTTTATGAAGAACTCTGTGCTTATATAGATGCAAAACTTTTCTTTTTTTAAACTCTAGTTGGTCTTTGCAATTGAAAATTGTAAACTATGGACTGAAATCTTGTTCTCTATAGCTTTCTGTCTCAGGAAACTCCCACATGAGCACATATGGAGTCATTGTTTTTGGGGTCCCCTGTAAATAACAGCAGTCAGTGTGGACTTGTGCCTACATTCCTAAGCCCCTCCCAGTGCTATCACCAAGGCCTCCTCTCTTTCTGGACAAGCTCATCTGCTCCCAGGGCCTTGAACAACATCTGTACCCTCAGACCTACCTTTCCTTCCCCTTGTGCGGTCCCACAGTGTTTCCTGTTATTCTGACCTCTTCCCCCTCAGGGCTCATCTCTATGTTGCGCTATCTATTGTGAAAACAGGATCATCTTCCCGGAGACACCGTCAGGCCCCACTCAAATCTGCTGTCATTGTGGAAAGAATCCCCAAACCCTTGCTCCCCAAGGCACAGAGCCCAGAGTTACTGGAGCCCCTTTTGCTGTTCGCACCCCATGCTGAATTAGTCACCAAACCCTGCCACACTTTTTAACAATAGAGAGAAAATCAGTTCCTTTTTCTTCATTTCAATAGCTAAATCTCTGATTCAGGTTTTGTTTAAGTCACCTATAGTCTACTGTGACTGGTCTCTCTCTCCCTCTCTTCTAATCAATTTCAAATACAACGGTTAAAATCGTTTTCATCTCACTTGGTTTGACTCGATTTTTTTTTCAGTTCACAGGCTTAGAATCATAAAATAATGGAATTTTAAAGATAGAAAGGATCTTAAAAATCACCCAGTCCCCATTCACTTATGGATGAAGGAATAGATGCTGAGAAAGGTTAAATTGCCCAAGATCATACAAATTAAGCTGGAATCAGACCCAAGCTGCCAGTGTCCCAGTTGATTCCTTTTAACTTCCCACACCATGTCATCCTTTGTGTGAGGAGTGTTGACCCTTCCTCCATGCCGGCCGTCCCATAACCCCATGCACTGGGGTGTCTGTCTCTCACGGTGCCTCATGCACTCGCAAATTTTTCTCTGGTCAGGGAGAGCTGGCTTCCTCCCAACCTTCTTTACTCAATTTCCCCACTTTCATGGTCTCTTGTACTATTTCTATCCCACTACTAAAACACTTCCTTCCTCTGATTCAAAACAAACCTCAAATCTAATCCCAAGAAATGCCATGCTAGTGGTGGCCCGTCACCTCCGTACTCAGTTTTCAGGCCCATTTTTCTTCCATAGTCTTCTCTCTAGCTCATTTGAATTCAATTCAACAAGAAAACAGGAGCACCTACCAAGAGCTAAGCGAAGGGACTAACCCCTTAGTTGCTTAAAAGGCAAATAAAAAAAAAAGAGAGAGAGAGAGAAAAGAAAAAAAGAAAAAACCTAAGCCAATCCAGATATTGTTTCAAACCCTCCACTGGTTTTGGAAACAGAGCCAAAGATCAGAACTCTCATTCATAAAATACAACCTAATTTTGTTCGGTTGTGATGCTTCTCTTCAAATCCATTTTTGTCTATTTATGAGTGTTGCTATTAGGCTATGGAAGAGTTTCTCAGAAAGTCTAGCAATGAAGTCGTTATTATTATAGTTATTAACGATTACTGGTGTTACTGGGAAAAATCATATCTCCATAAACTGATTTTCTCCAGAAATTTTACCTGTTGTCCTCAGAACAAATAGGATTCATTATAATACACTACAAGAGACTGCCCACAATTGCTTAATAAAGTTGTGTCATTCATTAGAAGTGTTGTTTAAAATGAGAACTGCCTGGGGCTGGAAATATTTTTATTGTATAAAGATTTTCTGTGGTAATGGAATTTGACTTACTCATTGTATCTAAAATTCTGAATCTGTTTCATCACCAACTTGATGGTAAATTGGCAGCCATTATTTATTTAGGGTGTGGGATAGGCAAGCTTTCCTTCTGAGACCAAATTATTGGCAATTCTTTAATTAATCTAGTAGAAGATGAATTGAGACCGCAGGATATTAGTTCCTGCTGATACTCTAAAAACATGGCACTCTTACATCATAACTAATGCTCAACTCCCTAGGGACACAACATCCTGAAAATGTTATCCTAAATGAGAGCTACAGAGTTACTAGTTACTACTACAGAACCAAAGTACAGATAACTGGAGGGCTTTGGAATAGGGACTTTTTTCAGTCTGTGGGTTATGGCCCCATTTCCAGAAAAAAATCTATCTGAGCCTAATGTAACCTAGCAAATCTTTCAAATGAAATAGCCTTGTGGGAGGTAAGTTGTCATTTTCTGACAAATTATTTAGGCCTCAGCTCAGGTTTCATTCTTTCTTCTTTCCCCACTTAAACCCCCTGCTCATTCTCCATAAGCGTCATTTTCTAATTAAGGAAAATGAAATTTGTAATGTGTAGAAGAGAGACATGACCTCCCTTGTGAGCCAGCCTCACTCCTCCCCGCACACCATTAAAAAATAGAATCCAGGGGTGGTTGTTTTTTTAATTGGTATCACTTTGTCTTTAGTGCAAAACACATGGCAATAATTTAGTGAACTTCAGTGTTTCTCTTGTGGCAAATTGATAGCATAATTTTATTATGAGTGGAACAATGACTTCTGGGAGCAGGAGAGATTCTCCCAGAACTACACGTAACTCGGTTGACTAAATGTAATACGTGGAGAAAGTAATGAAAACAGAGCTAAGGCTCAGCAAGGACTAGAAGATTTCAGTTCTTGCTCCTGTCAAAAGGCTACTCAATAAATCATACCTGAAGCTTATTTAATGTCAGAAGCCAGTAAGCTGACACAGTGCATTGGGGTGCTCACCTCAGAAAAGGCACACAGAGTCATGTGATCTCTGGTCCCTGGACCCAATGAGGTCATATAATCCTTCTATGGATTTTAATAAGTAACCTATTATGTTCCCTTTGGTGCTAATTATTTTACACTTCACTTGTTTCCTGTTTACTGACATCGCTTTAGTAACTTCATTATGAAAAAATTACAAGGAAAGGTAATCTTTTGGACTTTTGCTATTCTATTCCACTGGGAGTTTCTACTTTTCCTTCAACATTGTTCTTCTTCACCAGCCCATTCCACTAAACACAGACAGAAGCACTGAATCTATGGGAACATCGTAGGATAACAGGAAACGTGCATATTTAGTAAAGCAAAGAGCCACACTGAGTCACACAGATCCAAGACTATCAAGATTCAGTAACTCCCAGCTAAGAAGGTATTTGGAATTCTCCCTATCAAACTTGGCTTCAGGTAACACAGGAAATAAACCAGCTGTGACCAAATTCCATTGTGCTACTTTCTACACCCATATAAAGAGGAGATTTGCTCATGGGCATTGAAAAATACCCATGCATCCTTTGAACTGCACTGACAAAAAAAAAAAAAAAAAAAGATTTCAGGTCCACAATTGGACAAAATAAAGGGCCACTTGGCCCAATGAAATCCTTACGCGTTTCATTTCATACATTACATCGAGTATTCTCATCTACCAGACTACAGGATTCGGAGTCCCCTCTTTGGAAGAGGGTGCATTCTGAATTTTAGAAAACAATGTGTGGAGACAAAGAAAGCTGCTCATCTGTTTCATTATTTTCAAATGAAATGATATCCAAAACCTAGGTTTGAAACAGATGACAGTTTAACCATGAAATTACCTAAATGTCAGTATCAGACAGGTGAAAGTATGCGGGTATCTGTGACCATCTCTATGAAGAAGATCTATCAGTCAATAGTGAAAAAGGAATTCTCTGGCAGTCATTCTCATGATACACCCTTAGTCAAGAATAGCCAGATCTTTCCTTAAGAACTGAGCTGAAACCATTAAGCCATGAGCATTAAGGAGATTTTTCACCTGTGGGCTTTGAGGTAGAGTTGAATCCAGGTCTTTGGGGATTAATCCACTATCCCACCACTCCTTTAGTAATTACTGCTAAAGTTTTTGCTTATCTAAAGGCACTAAGGAAGTTTGGACCTCAAGAGGTCAACATTAAACAGCCTGAGACCACAGCTTGCAGGGACTTATCTAAAAGATAAGCTGTATCTAGAGACAGATGGGAAATCTCATCTCCCTCAGTGTTTACCTTGCAAGGGAAAAAGAAAGAACCTTGCATGTGTTTCAACCCCAGTAGAGAATTAACGATTCTGGACAAGGGCGGGGAGTTAGCTGCAAATCTATAATGAATGCTCAGTCAGCAATAATGATTCTGATTCATGCACAAAACATAAACAGACAAAACCAGAAACAAGGTTTTCTATTAGGATTACAATAAAACAATGAAGCAGGAAAAAAATAAGAAAACAAAATTCTTCAAAAACCAAGAGGTCTCATCTCTATTTTTTTATCTGGTTTTCTAATAATTTTGCAGATAAAACAATGATTTTCCTTGTTTCTAGAGAACAGAGGAACTAGCTGTGAGTGGCATGAATTGGACAGAGTTTCTGGGGTAAGCACTGCGGGGAGGGGGGGTGCCACCTAGCTGACGCTCACTCTCTAATACTTGAAAAACCCAACACAATGAAAACAACAGCAGCAACAACAAAACAAATCCTTAAGATCAAGAGGTTAATAGGACCTACATTTACTCATTAACAGAGCAGATTCTCAATTAAGTAATTTTTGGAAGACTGCTCTCCAATGAATGAATGCATGAATGAATGAGTGAAGTGAATGAGGATCTCATCTAAAGGCTATTCAAAAAGTACTTACTTCTCTGAGAGGGAATTTTTGGAATAAATTTTAAAAACACTCTCTACCGGGGGTAATAGAAGAAATGAGGAAAAAAGACTTACCAGAAAAAGCAAAGACGTGGTAAAAAAAGACCGAGAATTCAGAACCATGCTGGAGCCACCAAGACTCTTATTTTTAAGAGTAAAGAATTTAGAGAAAGTAAACGACACAATATCTGTATATTCTGTCTTTTCACCTTCCTTGTAATAGCTTCTAATAAGGACTCTGTTTACTTTTACAAGCACCTTTTTCTTTTCTGCATTCTAGAAATAAGTTGGAAGGCAATTTGAAAATTCCTTTTCATTGAATTTTTAAAAAAATACAGCAATGTCGATCTGTGACTGGGGTTAGGAATACTTGCTGAATCTGCTGCTATACGACAATTTTGTAATATTTTCAATAACTTGTCTTCATTTTTTTTCTATTTTAAAGTAAGTAAATAGCAAGCCAATATCATCCTACTTTAAAATCATGCAACCCACTGAAATATAGACTTTTATTTCTGTGTTACTTTGAGAAACCATGTAGATCATGCCAATTGAGATGGATAAAGGACTTATTTGAGCAAACCTTGTCTCTCTTCCAAATACTGCTATAATGAAGTGCAGAAGAAGGTAGAGCCTTGCGCCGAACACAGGACTTGTCTGTGGAGTTCATTGTCCTCGTCAATGAAAGAAAGGGGCTAATTCTAAAAATCTTCAAATATCAAAAATAGTCTACATTTTTGGCCAAATTTCTTTCCATAATTAGGAACTTTTGAAAAAAAATGGTAACTTTCATCATGAGAAATGTTATCCTCACGAAAGTTCTCATTTAAATATTTTCTTGAAGGGGCAATTTTTGGAACTGTTTCAGAAACTTCTTACACTCCTTTTTTGTTGTTTTGTGTTTTCTCTGTAGCATTGTACTTTCCTCTAAACGAGGAACTTTTTTCCCCCCTTATTGGCATTCTAACCCAGCAAAGAAATATGCATCCTGAGATAATGCTGCCAGCTTGCTATGAAAACCATATTTCATTCTTTCTTTGCAGAGCTAAAGGGAAAAGCACAAAGGAGCTGGTATAATTGAATGTAAAGGATTGCAGCAAACCTCCCCTTTGAGTCCCCCTCGCTGGCACCCCCTTCCTTTATTTCCCCCTCTACTCCTTTTGTTTACCACTTTTAAAAGGCTCTTGCTGAGTCTGAGCCTGCCTGCCTGCCCAAATTTGGACTGAATCTCAATTTCTGGAAATGGTCCTCCCATCCCTACAGGATAGAAGGTGTCTAGAAATGCTGGTGACGTGGCAGTAGGTTGGGGGCACAGCAGTCTAGGTACGGTAAGTATCTTCCATTTTTCAGATCAGCGTGGGACTTTCACGAATCTGCTGCAGGAAGTCAAATTGGAAACTATGGTAATAATCCCTCTCACTCAAAACTGTCATGTCATGTGTCGATGCCCTGGTCACCCCGCCCCACCCCCACCCCCTTTACGTTTGCTGTAGACAGAGCAAAATAAAATCCATTTGCATTTCAAGGCCATCCCTCTGGTTAAACATTAATCATGTGTGTGCTCTCCTTTTTATGTTTTAGTCTTTCCTCCACCTCCTTTTGGTTTTCCTCTCAGAAATAACTGCAGGTCCCCAAGAAGGATGATAGGACCATGGAGACAGAGATGGGGACCTGTGCAGAGAGGGACAGAGACTGGAAGCCCCTACTGCTGGCACAAACTTAGTTCTTTCACCCTGTGAGCGACTGTCGGTAAGAAAACGCTCTGGTTTAGCAAAAGACCTCGCGGGGCTGGTTGGCACCACACCCCTTGGCATCTCTGCCTCCTTCCATGGTCACTGATTTTTTTTCTGGCACAGGAGGCCATCTGAAAGAGAAGTGGTTCACCTCAAGCTCACCAGAGTGGAGTTCAAAAGCATGCTTTCTTTGTATTCATTTCCTCAGCATCGGCAGAGTTTCAGCACATTAAATGCTGACAATGAATCCAGCACCTGGCAAATCTGACTTGAGACTCATGGATTTTTATTCAGAAACATAGATGTTACTTGGAAATAATCACGGAAGACGGCAGCTATGTGTTTAACAAATGGCCGCGGTGGAAATTGCTGAGCAGAAAGAGGATGTTTAGTCCAGCAGACTTGTTCCCTTCAGGTTTATCTCAACTCCACCTCCCTGGCTTATCACTCCCTCCTTCAATCCTTTTTCTCTTGAGATAAAAGTGTCCAGCTGTCTCTGTACCTCATTTGGATTTCCTGCACCACTGGCCAATTATTCCATATGTTTACTACGAAATTATTTTCCTCGATTCCCAGCTTACTCTTGATGTCCCAATACCATGATGTGTTTCCTCGTGTCTGCTCTCCTTGCTGTGGGATGACAACATAGACACCTTTGAAAGGGACTTCTCTTTGTTGTAAAGAAGTGCACCTCTTTTGCCACTTACCCAGGCTCCTACTAATTAGGCTTCACACTGGGATGGGGGAGTCACTGACCGAGGGCCTGAAACTGACCCCCTGGCTTGAAGCCCACCTAGAAACACTATTATTGCCCTTCATGTCTAAGCAGCAAAAAAAAAAAAAAAAAAAAAAAAAAAAAAGCATCTGGGCACCCAAATCTATCTCAACTGAAGGATTCTGGAGGAGAAGGATTGCTTTCCTTAGGCTACCACTCTGTTCCTGTCTACATTTTAATCAGGGCTGGGAAGTTCTTCTAACAGTACTTCCTTTTCTTTTCAGAGTGCTTTTAACCTACATCACGTCTGCACACGCAAATTCTTTTGTCTCCACATCATTCCATTTCACACACAAGAAAACCAAGTCAGCTGGTGCTTAAGGAACCTCCACAAGGGGAAGGGAAGAAGGCCAGAAAGAGAAAGGGATTCCCAAGAAAGCTCTCCAGGCACAGTACTTCAGCCCCCACTTAACAAGCTCCTATATATGCTGGAAAAATTCATCAGCGTGGCCACCTTGAAAGAGGCAAAACAAAACTGTCACTTTCCCCAAGGAGATTCTACAAAGTGGATGTCTGATTATTAAAAGCTGTTGGGCCTAGAAAGATCGTTGGAAGACCACTGATGGAAAGGTGGGGCAAACAGGGTATAGATATTTAATATCTTCAGTTTGAAAGGCTGTACAAGGACATTTAATCTATCACACAAAGGAACTCTCTGAAGTACCTTCGTCTGAAAAGTTCTTTGAAATTTAAGTTTTGTGCATTTTTATTTGGGGCCCTGGAGGCAGCCTTCTATCAAGAAAATAAGTTCTTTATTCCTAGTTAACCTGTATTCTGTACATAAGTCATCCTGTGGATTTCGCTTGTTGGTACAGAAAGAGGTTATAATTACTATACAGGACATGAGTTTTGAAAATACAGTACTTCTTCCTTTTAAAATTAACCTGGAATAGGAACTTCAAAATTAACATTGTAATTCAGATAGAGCATTGAAGAAAGTTACATGAGAACATGGAAAAGCCATGATTCTTCTCATTGTACTTTTAGATTGAGGGATTTTAACTGTCAAAGTTAAGACTTTGCCATATTTCAATTATTATCGTCAAAGAGGTATGATTGCACCCCAACAAATCATTCAAGCAAGAACTTCCTCATTTAAAAAAAAAACAAAAAACTTTTGTCAATAATATAAGCATGCCTCCTAAGGAAATACCAGAGAGTTAATACCCAACCTTCACAGCTATTTGAAGCCACTTGCCTCCTAGGGTTCCCTAATCTTACCACCCTGGCATCAAAGAACTCTACGAAAAAAAAAAAAGAAAAGAAAAAAAACCCTAACACGCGCGCACACACACACACACACACACACACACACTAAAAGAATCATCTAAGAAACTACAAAAGTCTATCTTTAATATAGACATGATGCACATATACGAGGAGATGGCTATTAGCTGAACCCACTATAAAGATCATTTCACAGTACCTGTGAATGGAATCATCATGTTGTATGCCTTAAACTTATATGGTGGCATATGCCGATTATTTTTCAGTAAAACGGGGGACAAAAGAAAAAAAAAAGATTCTTTTTTTTTTTTTTTAATTTTTTTTTTAACATTTATTTATCCTTGAGACAGAGAGAGACAGAGCATGAACAGGGGAGGGGCAGAGAGAGAGGGAGACACAGAATCTGAAACAGGCTCCAGGCTGTTTCAGCCTGTTTGGGGCTCGAACTCACGGACCGTGAGATCATGACCTGAGCCGAAGTCGGACGCTTAACCGACCGAGCCACCCAGGCGCCCCAAGAAAAAAAAGATTCTTAAAGGGCTTAGCACAGGTTAGTATATAGTGAATATTAAATAAGTGAAAGTAAAATCAATTAGGTATAATAGGCTTGTGAGCTCCATGAGGGCAAGAATTATGTCTCCTCCATCTATAAAATCACCAACTTCTAGCCCATACACATGCTCAATAAATAGAGATTACTCACAGAATGTGACTAAAAAGCGATGCACAGAAAGTTTTTTTCCCTAAAATTTTATTTCCCCTTAAAAATGTCTACTTTCCCTTGAAAAAAAAATCGCCATTCTTGTTTGTAAGCTATTTAATGACTTTATTGGTATCATTGTATGGAACCATATTTCTCATTTTTATGATTTATTCTTAACTATTTTAATAATAGGTGGCATCTGTTGTGTGTGCCAGCATTTCTTGAAGTCTTACAACTATATAATACATATGTGACCACTGTTCCCATTTTACAGACGAGGAGACTAAAGCTTAAAGGGGTTAAGTCCTGTGCTGAAGGTCAAACATCTGAGAGCTGGTGGAAGTAAGATTTTAACTCTACTCAGTTTGGGAGCCTGAGTGCTTACCTCCCATGCCATAGTACCATTCGAGCTTGCATCAATGATTCTGTCAAATTACCCCTCCATGTTTGCCCCTCCATTGTGAGGAGGTTATTCAGCTTGAGGGTATGCATTTTCTTTGCTGTTTTTCTCTCCTAGTGCATGTGTGCTGTCTCTTCTAACCAGCAGAGAAAACCAGTCTTACCACCTGTGATTAGCTTTAGTAGTGAGGTATATACACTGAAGATCTGGTTTTCATGGTTTAAAAGAAAAAAAAAAGCAAGGTCTTAATTAGATGACTGATTCTTTATGTATTTCTGAGAGCTAACTGTAAGCAAAAATGACTCGGTGTCATAAACTCCACTCTTCCTGCAATCACATTTGATTTGCTTGTACCATCACTGTTCGCACACTCCCTAGTGTAAATACGTTGGAAGAGCCCATTACGATTATTTCTAACACTGGCTGCTAAGATAAAACAATCTGTAATTCCCCTAATTATCTCCTAAACTTCCTTTTGGCTTATTGGTTCTAAAATTACTGACTGATCTTAACAGGTCTGTTTTTATTGCTTCTTGCTCTTGTCAGGTGCGTGGAACCATGCTCTAGTGCTTATGACTATGGATGTAGATGTTATGTTACAGTGCTACTTAACTACCCTGACCTCGCTTGGCCTTTCTATCTCAAGAGGTGCATGAGAAGCAGAACTACCACAGCGAGTCAGCCATGATTTGGGGCTGTGTGTGCTTTCTATACTATTCGAATTCTTTGAGTACAAGCCTCACAGCATACAAGCCTAAAATCCTGGCCTTAATCAGAGAAGTGGGTATTACTTCCTAGGAGAGCTTACTGAGGAGGTCTGGACACTGCTCTCTGATCCCTGTGCCTTTTTTGCTGAGAGCTCTCGGGGCCTGGAGAACTAGGCCCTCATCTCTTAGGCATCACGTAGCACTTAAGGACAGTGATTATGAAGGCTTTTGAAAGGAGGTTGGACAGCTTTCTCGATTTCGAAGCTGACTT